>NC_142071.1:22820000-23062500 GCF_059756535.1 Pantherophis guttatus | reverse complement strand
TCTTTCCTCTATGTTTCAATTTCTAAGAGCAGTCGTTCTGACTTTGTTTTCAGGACTGGTGGATTCTTCTTTATGTTACCGGATCTCAGAGGTGAAATTCAGCAGATTCTGACAGGTTCTGGTGAACCGGTAGCGGAAATTTTGAGTAGTTTGGAGAACTGGCAAATACCACCTCTGGCCAGCCCCAGAGTGGGGTAGGAATTGAGATTTTGCTATATCCTTCCCCCAGGAGTGGGGTGGGAATGGGGATTTTGCACTATCCTTCCCCCAGGAGTGGGGAGGGAATGGGGATTTTGCAATATCCTTCCCCTGAAGTGGGGTGGGAATGGAGATTCTGCAATATCCTTCCCCTGCCACGCCTACCAAGCCACGCTCACAGGACCGGTAGTAAAAAAAATTGAATTCCACCACTGCCGGATCTCCTGGCATTTAGTCTCATAAGTTTCAGCCAGTGGTTTTGTCACCTGGTTCGGTCTGGTTCTTGTGAACCGGTAGTAAAAGTGGCGGGAGGCTCCCCCCACCCGCCCGGATGTCATCATGGACGATCTGCGCATGTGCAGAAGTGCAAGTGTGCATGTGAGCGAAGCAAGTGCATGCGCACGCTCCCGTTGCAAACCAGTAGTAAAGGCAGGGGTGGGTTCTAAATTTTTTTACTACCGGTTCTGTGGGTGTGGCTTATTTTGTGGGTGTGGCTTGGAGGTCATGTGACTAGGTGGGCATGGCTAGCTGGTCAGAGTCATTTCTGGAAGGTCCTCGCACTTACGACCAGTCCTCGCACTTACGACCCGACTTATTTGTTTTCTTTTAACACTGATCAGCTGTAGGGCAGCCCTTTGAAGGCCACGGCAAGAGTTTAAACAGTTTTTTTCCCTCTAGTCTGGGACTAGCTGGGACTCAGGAGGCAGCAATAGATTGGGGGTGGGACCAAATAAAAGGTAAGAATAACGTGGGTGGGGGGGTGGAAGGGTGGGGGGGAGAACCGGTTCGGTGACATCATATCGTCACCGCTACCGGCTTGGCCGAACCGGACCGAACCGGGAGGAACCCACCACTGAGTAAAGGTAAGTAGAGCCACCCCTGAGCCAAGGATACTATGATTCACGGGAAATACAGAAGAGAAGAATCTGTATTGGAAGAAGTAACTTTTTTTTATTCTTTTGCTGAAATGTAGTGGTAACATCTGTTTTGATCTGCTCAGAACATAGGCAAAAGAGAAAGGAAAAACAACCTGGGTCATTCATGAGCATTCGTAGGGAGCCTACGCAAGCAGTGAAATCAATGCCCATTGAACTTCACATTAGGATTTCATAAACTCCTTGAAAGGTTAAGAATCGATTTTGGTAACTATTTGAAAGAGAAAAACCTGTGCCTCCATGCGCACACATGGAGTCCCATGCACAACAGAACCTTTCCCAAGTTGCTCATCTCTTAAAGCAGAAATGACACATGATTGATGGACCCCTCCGTCCCTCTTAAAAACAGCACCACAAAGCCAGAGAAATAGACATGCAAAAAAAAAAAAAAAAAAAACTTGTACGCTCAGGTCTCTCTATTTGATGACCCAGGTAATGATCCTAGCAACAATGAAACTACAATGACGTAATGTTTAAACTCATGCACCTATCCAAATAAATAGATCACGTTCCAAAAGCAGAACAACTAGACTCTGCAATACCTTTGTATTATAGAGTATCAACTTTGTTAGCTCTCAAGACTCTTTTTTTCTGCTATGTATTCAAAATATGATAAATGTGACTGATATATATATATTATTTATTTTATGATTTTATTTTATTTTATTTCAGAGTGGACCTTTGTGTACACAGAATGTCATTTTAAGGTGTACCATTGTGTACACAGAAAAGATGATGAAAAGCTTATCACCTCCTCTCCTCTCCTCTCCTCTCCTCTCCTCTCCTCTCCTCTCCTCTCCTCTCCTCTCCTCTCCTCTCCTCTCCTCTCCTCTCTTCTTTTCCTTTCTCTTCTCTTCTTTTCCCCTCTCCTCTCCTCTCTTCTTTTCCTTTCTCTCCTCTCCTCTCCTCTCCCCTCCTCTCCCCTCCCCTCCTCTCCTCTCCTCTCCTCTCCTCTCCCCTCCCCTCCCCTCCCCTCCCCTTCTCTTCTTTTCCTTTCTCTTCTCCTCTCTCCTCTCCTCTCCTCTTCTTTTCCTTTGTCTCTTCTCTTGTCCACTCTCCTCTCTTCTCCTCCCTTCTCTTATTTTCCTTTCCCTTCTCTTCTTTACCCCTCTCCTCTTCTCTCCTCTTCTCTCTTCTCCTCTCTCCTCTCCTCTTCTTTTCCTTTCTCTCTTCTCTTCTCCTCTCTCCTCTCTCCTCCTCTCTCTCCTCTCCTTTCTCCTCTCCTCTCTCCTCTCCTCTCTTCTTTTCCTTTCTCTTCCCTTCTTTTCTTTTCTCTTCTCTTCTCTTCTTTTCCTTTCTCTTCTTTTCCCCTCTCCTCTCCTCTCCTTTCCTTTCCAGATGGTTGAAAATGAGATTCTAAAGATGTGGGAGGGGGAATCCAATGTTACTTCTGAAAGAGCCACATTCTGCTTTGGGTTTCTGTAGCCATGCAGCTAACCAAGAGAATACTGAACCAGGCTACTCTTCTTAAACAAAATATGGACCTGTTAGGAATTTCAGTTAGCTGATCCAACAGGATCATGGTTTTTCCCTCCGAAGGGTGTTGTGAGGCTGCAAGTGCAGCTCTTACTAAAGAGAGACAAAGGAGCATCTAAAATGCTCAAGATTCTCGCAAGGTTCTCCCAACCTAGAACTAAGGAGAAATTTTCTGACTGTGAGAACAACTAACCAGTGGAATGTTGTCTGTGATCCATCAGTAGAGGATTTCAAGAAGAGACTGGACAGCCATTTGTCTGAAATGGTATAGAGTCTTCTGCTTGAGCAGAGTTTTTCACGAGAAGACCTCCAAGTTCCCTTCTAACTAAGTGATTCTTTTAAATGAGCTGATTAACAGTGCTATGGAGGAGAGAAAGTGGTGAGCTGCTTTGATCCCACTTCTGGCTAGCTGAAACTTGGGCTCAGAGAGGGAGGGCAACTGAAGGGCACTGAAGAATAGGGGGATATCTGGGAACAGGATAGGTCCATAGAAGTCATTTCCCCAAAGAAGGCGACATTAGTAGTTCTAAGTGTTGTGAGAAAAGAAGAAGGAACCAATTGGTGGCAATTTCAAACCACGACTTAATGTATTAAAATATAAAAAGCATCAGACAAGACTTCAAAATAGAACTGAATAATAATAACCTGCTCTATTGTAAAAAGATAAACACCCAATTTCCTGCAGCTATGAAGCGCATTTATAGTGCCTATACTGCCTGATCATTCATCTTTAGTTATCTCCGCTACTGCTGAGTGTACAACAACAGCACAATTGCCATCTTAAACTGTGGGCAATCTCTTTGGTAAATGCTTTAGACTTTTCATTACCTCCCACTGAATACTCTTCCATGAGAGTGGTTCATAGATATTGGGCTACATCTGTTCAGCATGAATTATTCCACGTTGAGGGTGACATTGTCAAGTCCCCGCTTCTTAAATCCCAGGACTTTAGCAAACTTCTGAACTGGTCCCAATCTTAAGAAATCATGTACAGGTGAGATGGTGGAGATCTTACTGAATTAGCTCCAGAAAGAAAAGGAAAAAAAGACAGAAATTCACAGAGGGAAAGATGGAAGGCATGGAATTCAATGGAGATTTGGGGAAATATTAATGAGGAAGAGATCCGGTAATGTATCTTTGACTTAGATTTTAATCCAAATCAGGACTTTTCTTTGGTACGTTAGATGCATTTGTAACCCTGATCTAACATTGCAGGTAGTTCTGAGTTAAACATATGCACCAGGGGTGAAATCCAGCAGGTTCTAACAGGTTCTGGAGAACCGGTAGCGGAAATTTTGAGTAGTTTGAGAACCGGCAAATACCACCTCTGGCTGGCCCCAGGAGTGGGGAGGGAATGGGGATTTTGCAATATCCTTCCTCCAGGAGCGGGGAGGGAATGGAGATTTTGTAGTATCCTTCCACCAGAATGAGCTGGGAATGGGGATTTTGCAATATCCTTCCTCTGCCACGGCCACCAAGCTACGCCCACAGAACTGGTAGGGAAAAATTTTGGATTTCACCCCTGATCTGCACCATCTAAACCAGTGGCTCTCAATCTTTTCTTCACCATGGACCCCTTTAAATACTTTTTGGGGGCATGGGGCATGGGGCATGGCCATGGACCCCCCAAGACTTAACTCAAGATTTAAATCATAACATTTCTTCAAGCCTTTGTGTGACATTGTGTTGTGACCCAGGCCCGAGTAAGTAGTAGGAAAATCAGTCAGTGAAAAAACAAGCAAACTTTATTCGAACAGCTGAGAATTACTTCATTCCCAGCGTCGTTCAACTAAATTAAAGCAAATTCCTCCCAACACAAATTCCTCAGTCCTATCGCAAACCTTGGTCCAATTAGGCAAACTGCCAAAGGCCTTTCTTGGCAAACGTTCAGAAGTCACAGATGCAAAAATAAATACAAGACGTAGACGAAGAAGAAGACAAAGCTACCAACATTGTTTTCCGGCAAAGCCCAAGAGCCGTTGCTGGTCTGTTTTAAGCCTTATGGGAGGGGCCAATCATCTCTTGGCCCTACTCCTGAGTTGTCCTTTTTGCTTGAGCTGCTCTTGCCTTCTGGCAGCTCTTCTCATGCGTGCATTAGGAACAGGCTCCTCCTGTTCCTCTGCCTCACTCCTATCAGTCTCTGGAGGCTCTGGAGTCCACACCTCACTCCCCGATGGCCCTGGCCCCATCTCTGCCTCTGACGCAGAGCCCTCATCCGGGCCTTCCCCCATGGGACTGGCCCATGTTCTTCCTCAGCCTCATTGCTGTCCGAAGCAGAGATGGACTTTGAGGGGAGATGGATTTGAGAGATGGACTTCAGACTTGCAAGATTCTGTTAATGTAAACCAGGGGTGAAAAGTTCCCGGTTCGGACCAGTTTGGCTGAACTGGTAGTGATGGCGGCCGGTGGTTCGGAGAACTGGTAACGATGGTGGTGCAAGGCTCCGCCCACCCTCCCGGTCATCATTACTTCCTGGTTTTAACCAGGAAATAACCAGTTTTTTACCCTCTGCACATGTGCAGAAGGGTTTGTGCATGCACAGAGGGTCCGCGTGTGCGTGCACTTCCAAACCGATTGGGAAGGTAAGTAGATTTCACCCCTGATGTAAACTTACATTAAAGAAAGAGCTAGTAAGAGCTGGGTTGGCTTCTCATCTGGACTACCTCCCAAGACCGACCCATTGCTAAGCTGATAATTTTATAGCCCTGCTAATGCTAAAGAATACAAAAATGACGCCTGGTATGTTTTAAAATCTAAATTAGTGTATCATGCATTCGAAAGAGTGAACATTTGGGGTGAGCTGAAAGCTGTTGCGTAAGTGCGAGGGACTGGAACGCCACAAAAGATTTAGCAATACATTTTGCTCCCTTGTGTTCTGATGAGAATAAGAGAGCAGAATGTAGAAGATCGAGGGCTTCTGGATAAAATTCTCACCCTGGCACTCGAAGGGAAAATAGTGTTCCAAGCTGTCTCGAAGCCAGGCAGACATGAAAAAAGAAAAGGACTGGATAGAGAGATCAGGGAGCGGATGACTTCAAAAGGATGAAGACAGGAAATAATTTTTCAACCCTGGAAGACTGAGCGCCAGGGACAGAGACTTAAAAACTCAAGACAGAGGCGTTATAATCTTTTCTTTTCTTTTCTTTTTTTGTGAATTCATTGGCCAGCTCCGAAACCAAAAATAAAGCCATATCCAGAAACAGAGATTAGCTCTTTTTTGCAGCAATTAACTGCCAGTGCCGGCTGCTAATGCTGGAGAAGAGCCAGAGGCAGAGCAGAGTAAGAACAGAAAAAGAACAAGTATCGAGGATCTCTGGATGGAGCCTTTCCAGATCCGGCACACCTGAAGGCTGGTATCGACAAGCTCTCTTTAGTGGGTCATCATCACCGTCACCTCTAGCTCTTTAGAAGTCCATTAGCTCCACCAGAATGGTTGGGCTGACCTCCTTTGAAGCCATTGAATCTTATTTATATGACAGGCAGGAACTGCTTGAATAGAATCTTGCGAGAATATTGAGCATTTTAGACGCTCCTTTATCTCTCTTTAGAAAGAGCTGCCCTTGCAGCCTGACAAGGCCCTTTGGAGGGAAAAACCATGATCCTGTTGGATAGCTAACTGAAATTCCTAACGTGTTCTGACCTAGGCTTCCTGAGTCATTAAAACACACACGAGTAGTCCCAAAAACCTCTTTTATTGCAACAGCTGTGAATTCTGCTCATTCACAGAGGAGTCCCAATTAGTTATAAAGAGTCCTTCGGGAGAATCACCCACCTTTATCTCCCTTGACACGCTGCCAAAGACCTAATTGGCAAAGCCACACGGAGTCCAGAATCAAACAGAACTTCAGGCTTTAAGCTGAATAGAACGAACAAATGTTGCTTCCTGCAAAGGCCCATGTGCCTTTGCTCCTCTTATAAGTCTTATGGGAGGGGCCAATCATCTCCCAGCCCTACTCCTGAGATGTCCCTTTTGCTTTAGCTGTTCTTGCCTTCTGGCAGCCCTGCGCATGCACGCACTGGGAACAGGCTCCCCCTGTTCCTCTGCCTTGCTGAGGTCCGACTCTGGAGGCTCCGGAGGCAGTATGTACCTCCCAGATGGCCCTTTCTCTGCCTCTGATGCAGAGCCCTTGTCCGAGACTTCCCCGGACTCCAGGACTGGCCCATGGTCCTCCCCAGCCTCCTCACTAATTCGGAGAACCAGTAGTAAAAATTCTGACTGGCCCCACCCCCATCTATTCTCTGCCTCCCAAGTCCTAGCTGATCGGGAGGAAATGGGGATTTTGCAGTAACCTTCCCCTGGAGTGGGGAGGGAATGGAGATTTTACAATGTCCTTCCCCTGGAGTGGGGTGGGAATGGAGATTTTACAGTATCCTTCCCCTGCCACGCCCACCAAGCCACGCCTACCAAGCCATGCCATGCCCACTAAGCCACACCCACAGAACCGGTAGTAAAAAATGTTGAAACTCACCACTGGCCAAATTGTGGTTGAAATTTGAATATTACCTGTATTCCAGGTGAGGTCTTACTATGGCTTTAGAGAAAGCAAGATTTAGAGCTGTGATGGTGAATCTATGGCATGCGTGCCAGAAGTGGCATGTAGAGCCATCTCTCCGGGCACACGAGCCATCACCAGTTACTCTTCCGGATTCCAGTGGGCTGGCTACCTGGTCTTCATGTGCATAGGAGTATCGGAAATTGGAAGAGCAGCAGTTCTCTGAACTACTCAAAATTTCCGCTACAGTTTCTCCAGAACTGGTCAGAACCTGCTGAAACCGACCTCTGACGCGCACGCTCCCATTTCGGCACTTAGCGCCGAAAAGGTTCTCCAAGACTGCTTTAGAGAAACGATGGCAGCAAAATTTAGTATTAGCAAGCTTGTGAGGATCAAGGGTTTCGCAAGAGCTCATCTGCTGGTCAATGACCTAAAAACAAAATCCCAGCAAGGCATATGGGTGAATGAATTCCACTTAGTCATGGACAAATCCCAGCTGCACTTACCTTGCTGCCTTCAATTAGTAACTCCTGCCCACAGCATCTGCACCAGCATGTCTAATGCTGGGGCCAGCTCGGAGTGATTCCGTAATTGCTGTATTCTTAGAGAAACAAAGCAAGATGAAAGAGGAAGAGGTTGGCATATGGCAATAATTTTCTCTGTTGTAATCATTTGCATCTCTTCACATCTGGCAATTGGGTCTACTTCATAACCTTCCTTACACACACACACACACACACACACACACACACACACACCAGCAGCAGCCCCTTGCTGAAAAAAAACCCTTGCATTTGCTTTAGGCAGGCAGGAAGTGAAGGGAAGGACAAGTCATTCATGAAGTGTCTATCTGGCAAAAACTGCCACCTGCTATTTGGGGCAATTGAGAAATCAATGAGAAGCAGCAAGAGCAGTAGGAAGAGAGCACTGCATAAGTAGGGAGTAGCAGGCTGACTAACTGTGCTCAGTATGAACCAGGATGCCGTGATGAGCTCACCAAGAGGCCAATAGCAACCTCGGGGCTAACTAAACCCTCTTCTCCCACCAGTTTTTAAAACTCCTCCACATTTCCTGAAGGAAAAATTAAAACTATCTGGAAGTGTTGGGTATGTTTAGGTGGGAGATGAGAACATTGCAAGAAGACGCGGCAACTTTTTTGATGTTCTTGAAGAATATAGGACCGTGATGGCGAGCCTACGGCATGTGTGCCACAGGTGGCACGCGGAGCCATATTGGTGGGCACCCGAGCGTTGCCCTAGCTCAGCTCCAGCATGCATGCGCGCGCTGGCCAGCTGATTTTTGGGCCTTCTGGGCCCAATAGAAGTCGGCAAATGGGCTGTTTCTGGCCTCCAAGGAGGTGGGGAAGGCTGTTTTTGTCCTCTCCAGGCTCCTAGAAAGCCTCTGGAGCCTGGGGAGGGCAAAAAAACGGGCTTAACAGGCCCACTGTGCCATCACATGCCAAAAGCAGGGGGAACATTGGGGGGGGCGCATGCATGCATGGGGGGGCAGGGCGCATAGAATTATGGGTGTGGGCATGCACGTGCGCCACCACCCCGCACTCCCCCACCTCTGACTGGCCCTGCCCCCATCTATTCTCTGCCTCCCGAGTCCCATCAGATTGGGAGGAAATGGGGATTTTGCAGTAACCTTCCCCTGGAGTGGGGTGGGAATGGAGATTTTGCAGTATCCTTCTCCTGGAGTGGGATGGGAATGGAGATTTTACAGTATCCTTCCCCTGCCATGCCCGCCAAGCCATGCCATGCCCACCAAGCCACGCCCACAGAACGGTAGTAAAAAACATTTGAGACCCACCACTGAGTCCCTTGCCCCCATGAATGTACCACATGGACCATCCAACTGAAGTCTTCGATCATGGGAAACATTTGCCATTGAAACAGAGTTTGAGGAAGTTGCTGTAAGCCACCTTGGATCCATGTCACAAGGCAGGGCATAAATAAAAGAAACTTTAACAAGCAACAGCCTAATAAAGATTAGGGAGCCAAGGAGAAGAAATATATTTGCCCACTTCTGCACAATCCCTATCAGTACTACACAAACATTTTCTTTTTACTTCTCTCACTTATAAATCACACTGCAGAACTATACGGCAGGAGAGACTGTCTTTGACTAATATCTTGGAACATTCTCAAGAGATGAATGGGTTGACCTCAGGATGTCAACGTTAAATAAGACAAAGTCATTAATGATGCTTGCTCCTTCCATCATACTTGTTGTCACAGTATTTCAGCTATTATAAACAAAGTGCTTCCAATTGTGGAACTGGCAATTGCAGGTGAGTTCATCCATGGTAAGGTAAAGGTAAATGTTTCACCTGTCCACTCATATCCAACTCTAGGGGCGCAGTGCTCATCTTCATTTCCTAGCCAAGGGAGCCAAAGTTGTCCGAAGACACTTCTGTGGTCATGTGGCCAACATGACTCTACGCCAAGATGCATGGAATGCTGTTACCTTCCCACCAAAGTGGTACTTCTTTATCTACTCACATTTGCATGCTTTTGAATTGTGAAGTGGGCAGGAGCTAAGGCAAGTAAGGGAGCTCGCCCGTTGCACAATGCTTGGGTCTTGAACCAGCCCACAAACTGAAGTATCTTTAAACACTGAGCCATCACGTCCCATAAACCATCCCCCAAACAGAATCATCCTCCTTCTTGTGTATAATCTACACAAAAAAATGCTAAATTACAATTAGGGGAGTCAAAAAACAAATCAAGGGACAATCATTGTTGAAAGCAGCATACTAGCATAGCAGTCCTATCACAGTTTATAGCCGTGATGGCGAACCTACGGCACGTGTGCCACAGGTGGCACGCGGAGCCATATTGGTGGGCACGTGAGCGTTGCCCTAGCTCAGCTCCAGCACGCATGCGCACGCTGGCCAGCTGATTTTTGGGCCTTCTGGGCCCAACGGAAGTCGGCAAACGGGCTGTTTTTGACCTCCAGAGGGCCTCCAGGGAGGTGGGGAAGGCTGTTTTTGCCCTCCCCAGACTCCTAGAAAGCCTCTGGAGCCTGGGGAGGGGAAAAAACAGGCCTAACGGGCCCACTATGCCATCACATGCCAAAAGCGGGGCGAACATGGGGGGGGGTCATGCATGCATGCATGGAGGGACAGGGCGCATAGAATTATGGGTGTGGGCACACACGTGCGCCACCACCCCGCTCTCCCCTAGCTTTTGGCATGCGATGGCAAAAAGGTTAGCCATCACTGGTCTACAGCCAGTGGTGAAATCTGAGCCGGTTTACTATCAGTTCGCTGGCTGCACATGCACAAGTGTGCAACATGCACCAAATGCAAGGTGCGCACGCGGTGCATGCCAAAAGGAGGCATGTGGTAAGTAGAACAGTGCGCGAGGGGGGATGATCAGCTGTGGCGCGCAATCTTTTTTTTATTTTTAAAAGCATTGCTTTTAAAAGTAAAAAAAAAAAGCCTCTGACGATGCTCAGCTGCGATCGTCAGAGGCTTCTGATGATTGCGCAGTTCAGCTGGGCATGGGTGGGAGAGAGGGATTTTTGCTACTGGTTCTCCGAACCACCTGCTGCCATCGCTACCGGATTGGGCGATTCGGTCCGAACCGGGAGCATTTCACCCCTGTCTATAGCCATGATGGCAAACCTATGGCATGTGTGCCAGCGGTGGCACACAAAGCCCTCTCTGTGGGCACATGCGCCATCGCCAGCTGCTCTTCTGGTTTCCAGCGCACACATGCGTGCCAGCCAGCTGCTCTTTGCAGGTGCCGGAGTGCTGGAAAACAGCCTGAAAATGGCCCGAAAAATGGCCTGAAAACAGCCCGAGAAATGGCCAAAAACCAGGCCATTTTTCGGGCCATTTTCAGGCTGTTTTCAGGGCATTTTGGGGGGCAAAAATGACATGAAAACAGCCTGAAAAACATCCCAAAACACCCAAAAAACAGGCATGCGCACGCCGGCCAGCTGATCTTTTGATTTCCATTGCTCCAGCACACGCACATGCACACATGTTCTGGTTTGGGCACTCGGTGCCGAAAAGGTTCGCCATCACTGGTTTATAGGAACTGACATCTTACTCTCCATGGAGATTCTCAGTCATCCAGATCCCGGTTGTCCCAAAAGTGTTTTTTTTTTTTTCAAGAGGCAACTGAACTTCCTTGTTTTTCTTGGATGATTCCAGTCAGAGCTGAAGAAGCTTCTTGGATGAGAAGTAGAAAGGTCTTTGAAGAAAAGCAAGAACGTCCAGTTGCCTCTTGAAAAAGCACTTTTGGGACATGATGTCTTATTGCTGTTCACAGTCCTGTTCAGAGTGTTCTGTCCCCGTACCACGCACACACCCCCACAGACGGCCCGGAGTTAATAAGCCACACGACAAAATTCTTTGAAGATAAAGCTGGCAGCAACCCAGTGGCTAGCTGCCAATTCACACTTTACTCATACAAAACAAAGATTAGACTGCAAGCATTCCAATAAAGCAGGCAGAGTGTCAATAATACAAGGATTAATCCAAATGCAGTCCGATAAAGCAGGCAAAATCCAGTAACGCAGAGATCATGGATTATTTCTAGTTTTTGCTCGTCACAAGCTGAACCGGCCACCACACCCACATTTATACCCTGTGGGGTGTGGTCCAGTGACTCAGCTAATCTCTGGCACGCCTTCCCCTCTGCTGTGCACGCTTCTCCCTGCGCCTCTGTCGAGGGTCCAGCCAGCACTTATCTTCCTCATCGCTGTCCACCTGTAGCTGCGGGGACGTGCTTGGCTCTGAGCCTATTGTTTGGCCTTCGGTGTCCTCCAGAGGCATTGCCAGAGAGGAGAGTCCTGGAGAGGGAGGCCTTGCCAACTCCTCTCCCTCACTCTCAGAGTCTGCATCTGTCGATAGCCCAGGCTCAGGCAACGGAGCCACAACACAGAGATCCAAGGCTTTCAAAGCAACACCTAAGGTCTAAAACACATACGGTGGCTTCCAGCTACTTAGAATAAAGCACAGTCAAGGTGCTTTATCATTTGAAGATGAAGATCAGAAGATTAAAAATACCTAGAGAATTGAAAATACAGATCTTTCTCAGGTGAGAGGCCTGCTGATGAATAAATTACTTTGTAAAGGAAGGCAAAGCCATCAGAGAGGGGCAGGTCACCCCCAGTAGGAAGTTCAATAGACTAGTTACGACTGGAGAGAAAACTTCTCATTTGACCCTGCCAAACAATATTCAGATTTTAATGCCATGCTGAAGCTTTCTAGCAAGATAGAGAGATCTGTCCTTGGATGCAGTTTGAAACTTTTTCATGCTAGCTTCAACCTGATTTTTGGAACTGGTAGCTTTCATAAGATGATCAATGAGATGCGAGACAGAAAGAGAGTGTTCCTTTCCAGGTCTGTGGGAGCTCTCATTAGGTTTCAAAAGCACCATCATGGGATCTTCTGAAGTTGCCCATTTGAAATTGAGGCGATGCCTGATAGGTAGAATTCAGAAATTGATACTAAAGAACTGATATTCCTTCGGCTCGTGAAATTGTGTGATGGTTCTGTCTTGTTCGTTTTTCTATTTAATATTCTCATGAAAGCATTTAGAGATCTGAGAAGTCACTAATATATGGATTTTCTGTCCAATTCTATCTATTTATATCTAGCGGAGAATATAGAAACATTTCTGAACCTGCAGCTCAGGGTGTAACATAACCAAATAATTGATAACTTAATTCATGCGCGGCAGAGCTGTTGCAGAATGTGACAGTGGAAGCAACCGTGAGAAATGTCTTATTATCTATGCACTCATCCTAAAAATGCAGAGGTTTAGCTCAGAAGGACCTCCGGATTCTGTTTTGCTTCTAAGATATCAAAGAAGTAGCTCTGGCTGTGTTTTTCCATGGCTTCAGCCTGTGTGCTATCTGCTACATTTTTCACTGAATGCCTTGTCGTCTTTCACACATGCTCTATGTACACTTTAACTAACTACAACTCTACCAGAGGGATACGTAGAGCTCATTTTGCTGACCATGATACTCCAATTCAACATTATATGCCTTGGCTTTCAATAACCGGGAGTAATTTAAAATGGGATTTCTACTTATAGTGCCTTAAATCTGTCACCATTGTGGGAAGTCCCCCCTTCTAGAAGAATGAAATATTTTGAGAAATATATTTCCCTAAATGAGAAATGGAGAAACATGCTTTTTTTAAGAGGCAGGAAGCAGACTCACTCTTAATAGCCCCCCACAACAGATATTTTATGCACATTTAGAAAGACTGGGCCAGCCTAACTACAAAACAAGAGACTTTCAGGACAAAATAGGATTAACCCACTACAATTTAGCAGAAGACACAGCGTTCACTACAGTGCACAATCTCCTAAGGTATTTCAGTCCTTCCCACCCCACTCCAGGGGAAGGATACTGCAAAATCTCCATTCCTTCCCCACTCCTGGGGGAAGGATACTGCAAAATCCCCATTCCCTCCTCACTCCTGGGGGAAAGATATTGCAAAATCTCCATTCCCACCCCACTCCAGGGGAAGGATACTGCAAAATCCCCATTCCCACCCCACTCCAGGGGAAGGATATTGCAAAATCTCCATTCCCACCCCACTCTGGGACCAGCCAGAGGTGGTGTTTGCTGGTTCTCCGAACTGCTTAAAATTTCTGCTACCGGTTCTCCAGAACCTGTCAGAACCTGTTGGATTTCACCCCTGAATCAACTGTTGTGAAGAGTTTAGTTTTGCTGTAGCGGTCTTCTACTCACCCTGCTGTGAACTGGCACTCAAGGAGACCCAAGGAGACTCCAAGTGCTGTGGCAAAAGCTGTAAACAATGAGCAATCATCTCTAGAGACAGAGGTGAGTACTCCAAGCTTCAAATGACATCACTCAGTTTGAGGGATCTCTTGCTGGTCCTTTTTTTTTTTTTTAATAGGATCTTGCAGCCAAGATAAGCCAGAGACAATCCCAAGACCAAATATGATACCGCCACATTGATCAGAAGGAAGAAGGATAGACTGTCAGAGTTTGCATCAAGGACACTCTTCGCTTCGAAATGTCTGAATTGTTCCCCAGTCCTGGACACACGTTTGAAAAAGTGAGTGATACCTTTTCCCTTCTCGAACTGTGCACAGGGTGACAGAAATCCATTCCATTTATGCATTTCTTTGCGAAGTCATCTTGTTTCTGGGCGCTCAAAGGAGCAAACGCAATGCTTGCAACCATTTTTAAGTTTTGCAGTTTCTCGAAAATGCTGGTTTCCTGCAGCCAAGTTTACTGATTCGTGTATCTCAATTCTCTCTCTTTTGTTTTTTAAATTTTCTCTTAGTAATATTCCTGAACACATCAGCACCATAATATTGCTGGTGGTGATGCCATTCCTCTGTTGTGGGTTTTTCCGTTATCTCAAATCTTCCCTAGATGCCCATATAAACTCTAGTGGGAAAAGGGCTAGGGGTTAGGGTTGGGGCAGGGGTGAAATCCAGCAGGTTCTGACAGGTTCTGAAGAACCAGCAGCGGAAATTTTGAGTAGTTCGGAGAACCGGCAAATGACACTGGCTGGCCCCAGAGTGCAGTGGGAATGGAGATCTTGCAATATCCTTCCCCTCAGGAGTGGGGAGGGAATGGGGATTTTGCAGTATCCTTCCCCTGGAGTTGAGTGAGAATGGAGATTTTGCAGTATCCTTCCCCTCGAGTGGGGTGGGAATGGAGATTTTGCAGTATCCTTCCTCTGGAGTGGGGTGGGAATGGAGATTTTGCAGTATCCTTCCTCTGGAGTGGGGTGCGAATGGGGGTTTTGTAGTATCCTTCCTCTGGAGTGGGGAGGGAATGGGGATTTTGCAGTATCCTTCCCCTGGAATGGGGTGGGAATGGAGATTTTGCAGTATCCTTCCCCTGCCACACCTACCAAGCCACGCACACCAAGCTATACCATGCCCACTAAGCCACGCCCACAGAACCGGTAGTAAAAAATTTTGGATTTCACCACTGGGTTGGGGTTAGGGCCTGATGAAGAGAGATTAGCCCTTGGAACTTAGTTCACTACAAGTAGGACAATGCCGTGACAATGTGAGTATTTTGCCCCTATTCTAAATTTTCCACGCAAGTGTAGAATCAGGTTCAAATCAGTGGGTGGGATTCAAATAATTTAACAGCTCACCTTTTTGCTGTCACATGCCAAAAGTGGGGGGAGCACAGGGGGTCGCATGCATGTATGCCCGCACCCATAATTCAATGCGCCACACTCCCCCTGTGCATGCATGCACGACACCCCTCTTGATCTGTCCCCGTCTACACACACACATAAACACAGCCAGCCGAGGGTTAAGAAAGTACTTGGCACGCACACAGGTCGTTATCTCAAACTTGGCAGCAATATAATCACCGTCTGCCAAGAGCTTTTACTGCAACAGATAACATAAAATTACATACGCATTGCAAATAGTCCAGCAAAACAATATCCCTTCGGCAGCTTCAGACGTTGTTCAAGTGACTAGCCAAAGTTCGTTTTTGTTCGTCACGGAGTTTTACCAGCCACCACCCTCTCTTATATAGTCTCTGGGGTGTGGTCCAGTGACTCAGTTCTAATCCCTAGCACGCCTCCTTAACTGCTGCAACCGTTTATCACGCCTTCATTGGTGTGCATCCAGGAACGATGGCTCTCCTTCCTCGCTCTCATCCGAGACACCTGGCTCCTGGCTAATCTCCTCTCCCTTGGCCGGCACCTGAGACAGTGCCAGAGGGGAGGGGCCTGGAGAGGGAGGCTGGGCTGACTCCTCTTCCTCATGTTCGGAGCTTTCTTCCTCCGATGAGATAGGCTCAGAGGGCGGGGCCACAACACCTCTCCCCGCGCTCCTCCCACTTTTGGCACATGATGGCACAGTGGGCCCAGTAGGCCCATTTTTCACCCTCCCCAGGCTCCAGAGGCTTTCTTGGAACCTGGGGAGGGCGAAAACGGCCTCTCCCCCTCCCACCGAGGCTCTCCGGAGGCCAGAAACGGCCCATTTCCTGACTTCCGGTGGGATCAAAAGGCCCGTTTTTCACCCTCCCCAGGGTCCAGAGGTTTTCTAGGAGCCTGAGAAGGGCAAAAACGGCCTTCCCCACCCCACCCAGAGGCCCTCCAGAGGCTGGAAACGGCCCATTTCCCGACTTCAAGTGGGCCCGGAAGGCCCAAAAATCAGCTGGCCAGTGCATGCATGCGTGCTGGAGCTGAGCTAAGGCAATGCTCACATGCCCACAGACATGGCTCCACGTGCCACTTGTGGCACGCGTGCCATAGATTCGCCATTACGGGTATAGGGTCTCCTGTTTGCGCAGGGGGCTAGGATTAAAAGACCCCCAAGGTCCCTTCCAACTCCATTACTCTGATATTGCTTATTATTCTGAGATTGTCCAGATCAGGAAACAGACTCCACAAGAAGACTACAATCATGCTTTATGGACATAAGCTATATTAACGGAATCGGATTGCAGTTTTGCTTCCCTCGTTCTTAGTCACGAGGGAGCTAGGTGGAATCTTTTCCTAATACTTTCTCCTTGTGCAGGACTCACGACATGCTTCTGCACTATTTTTCTTTTTATTTGTGCCAGGTCACCTCCATGTCTCCATATATAGTAACTAGCTGGACACCCGTGCTTCACTACTTATGACCATTTTTCACACTTACGACCATTGTAGCATCCCCATGGTCTTGACAGACTCTCATTGTCATCATCACCAACAAAGTATATCTGGAGAAATGAAGGCTGCTGCTGAGGCACTGCCGTGATACTCCCTATCCTGTGGTAGACCTGCCCCTGCACTTTGACTGTTGGCATAAAATTTTCCCCCTTCACCTCTCTGGCTCCAAAAGATGCCATTTGGAAGCATCCGTTGTACTTCCAGGCAGCAGAAAGACAGTCTTTTTCCCTTTAACTAGAGTTACAGTAGAAGGAACAGATTCATCTGAACTGAGTGTCAGGTTTCGATATCATCTCAAATAAATTGCATTTTCCAAACAGATAGTCTTTGATGAAATCTTTCATTTATTTAAGCACGACAATCTGTCCCCGATCATATCGAAGCCAACGCTGACTTCCTGACCCCAAACCCTCCCTTTCCGTTCCCCAATTCTCTGCGTCTCATTGGCCATCTTCCAAATCACACTCCCCATATCTACTACTTCAGCTCCCAGGAATGTCCCCCCTCCCAACCCATCTTCTAGGGGATATTATCTTCAGGGGAAATAAGTAGGTGAAGAGTCAAGCGTCCTCTTGCCAGCTGCCCCCTCTTCTCCTCCTTATGTCAGCACTGTAACGAATGTAGTTTGAAGTGCTGACACTGAGGAGGTCAGTGTAAGAAGTGAGTTGGGGCTGGGACACTATGCAGGAGAAATTCGGTTCACAATTTCTGCTCAGTGGTGGTCGGTGATTGAAACACATAAGGGAATATTCGGTAGCAGTTCCATAGGTGGAAGGCGTAGACATTTTGGTAAGGTAGCAACGTTTAGTACTGTAAGGAGCCCCAGACCACCCCTGAGTGAAGGAGTGGAACATCTCCCAGTTTGAACTGAAGAATGTGAGGCAAGTGGCAGTTGGAACTTTTCAGGTAAGGAGGAGGGAGTAGAACGTATAACTCCTTAGCATCAGAGCATGTGAATATAAGGCAACTGGCAGTTGGGACAGAGTTCCTTTCAGGTGAGGAGGGGGAGCAGAACGTCTAACTCCTTAGCATCAGAGCATGTGAATATAATACTGTATATGAAATACTAGTGATCTGATGGTCATTATATATGCTTTATATATATATATATATATATATATATATATATATATATATATATATATATATATATATATATATATATATATATATATAAAGTGTTTTTCTGTCAAAGCACCTGGTCTACCCCAATATGGGATGGAGCATACTGCTTCCCTTTCGCCTTTCAGCTCCAATCCAGGAGCCCTCAAGCAGTCGCATTCAGGACAAACCATTTTTATACCAAATTTATATTTGCTGATAAAGAAATAAAGGGAGACTAGTATAGATCTATTTCAAGCTATTTAGCTCTCATCAGCTAGCCATACCCTTACTCGGATATGGCTAGCTTATATATATATATATATATACAGTATATTCATTCAGCCTTTAACTCTCATTAATTAGAGAAACCTATTCAGAATCCTGGACTCTAGAAATACAGCCAACATAATTTCTGGATGAAGTATTGACTTGGATCCACCGGAACAAGTCCCAAAGGTGTAAGAATGCTCTGAGCATTACAGTACCCAAGGCAAGGTAGATGAACACCAGATTACTTCCTGTTCTAACTCCTGCTCTCAAAAGACTTCGTTCTGACCCAGCTGTGCCTTCACTAAATTCTACTTCGTAAGTTCAGGTCTGCAGCATTTCTTCACTGCTGCAGCAAAACAAAAACTCTGCCTGTGACCTGGAAAGCATTAAAAGAATATCACACCAGCGGAAGTTTTCAACCCACATCCAGGTGGGAGATCAAGCACACAAGATCAGCTAGCAACACGTTGCCCCAAAGGAGAAGAAGATGACTCTGACAATTACCTTCTTTCATCTTTTTTAACCCATTTGCTAACATTAGCAGGAAAAGACATTTGGGGTTTCATCCTCTACCTAGTCATTAAAACGGAGAAAAGGAGGTGAGGGGGAGAAAAAAAAACATTTTACTTCCACGCTTTGCGTTCGTACACCTTAATTGCCACCGTGCTTTCATGCCAGCTTTCCAGCATCTTGTCATTTCCAGATGTCAAGAGCATCCTAGTTAGAAAATGTTTCCTTTTTAGTCTTCCACCTCCTCTTTCCTTTCTCCAATATTTATGCCTTTAATTCTCCAGCACAGATTTTATTTTTTCGTTCTGCCGTGCAATGACATATGGATTGCTACTTGTACGATTTTATATTTCCACATCATTGGCATTTTATGATGGAATAGCTTACAGGTGACCTCCGCCCTCTCTGTAATTACTCCCCCAGCCTGCCCCAGACTTTCTCACAAAAGATGGGAAGTCTGTAAAGCAAGGACCATTTATCCTCCTCCAGCCTTAGTCATTTTATTCTGGAGAAGTCTTCAGTGCCACAGAAACGAAGCGTCAGCGCTGTGGTGGCACAGTGGTCAGAATGCAGTATTGCAGGCTAACTCTGCTCACTGCCAGGAGTTCAATTCTGACTGGCTGAAGCGTTGACTGTCCTGACTGGCCAGGAGTTCAATTCTGACTCAACGTGCCATCCTTCCGAAGTCAGTAAAATAAGGATCCAGATCAGGGGTGGGTTCTACTTACCTTTACTACCGGTTTGCAATAGGGCTGCGCACATGCGTGAGCGAAGCGACACGCGTGTGCTCTTCTGCGCATGCACAGAAGCTTTCTGATGATGTCAGGGTTGGTAGGCGGAGCCTCCTGTCAGTTTTACTACCAGTTCTATAGAACCGGTGTGAAGCGGGGGCAACCCACCACTGATCCAGATTTTGGGGGGCAATAGGCTGATGTTGTAGACCACTCAGAGAGTGCCGTAAAGCTACTATGAGGTGATATACAGCCCTGGTGGCATAGTAGTTAGAATGCAGTATTGTAGGCTGACTCCGTCCACTGTCAGGAGTTCGATTCCGATGGGCTCAACGTTGACTCAGCCTTCCAACTTTTCAAGGTCCGTAAAATGAGAACCCAGATTGTTGGGGGCAATATGCTGACTCTGTAAAATATTGAGCGACGGTTGTAAAGCACTGTGAAGCAGAATATAAGTCTGAGTGCTAGTGCCATTGCTATCATGGAGCTCCAGGAGAAGATGCCACCCAGTACAGCTGTATCAGTAGAAGCTTAGCCAGTATATGAATGAAAAAACTAATTAGTGTCTGGCTCAGACAGCACGTCAAAGTGTATTTTGCTTTAATCCTTGTTTGTTGAACAAACTAGGCTGCTCTGGTTTGGACATCATGCTCAGCCATAAATCACATTTTCTAAAACACCATAGCTGGCTTTTCTTAATATACTAATCAAAACCAACCCACCCAAATCCTGCATTAGTGCCAGGACCTTCAAACGATTTTAAACTAGAAGATTCAATCAAAAAGTGTCAGGCAAAACAGCAGACTTGAAGATATACCCAACACATTCTAAATCAAGATAGATTTGCTTATTTACTAAGTCAGCACTGGATACAAAATTAGTTCTTAACAGTTTTTCTTGTAATGTGTGTCCCGCCCCCCCATCACCATAGTAACTCAGCATCACACAAGCTTTAATAAACTGGCCTTCGGAGCAGCCTCATGAAGCACCTAACAAGGAAGAGATGAAGGTCGAGACTCTTAAATATAAAGATACACCTGTGATCTAATAAGAATCCTTGACCTTGAGACCTTGGGCAGCTGTTTTGACCCTTTTAGAGGTAGAATAGCTCACGGCTATGTTTATTTTACTCTTCAGAGAGAGCCTTCCCAGGCAATGCTATTCCAGTTCAGGTTACAAATGTTCATGAAGGTGGAGAAATAGCTCTGACAAAAATATTGTCCAGACAAAGTGAAAATGAAGAAAAGAATATACTGCACCTTTCAACATCATAACATCAGAGGAGGGCTTCACATATGGTACAAACTGGGTGTTTGCTTCCAGGTGCTTCCGGGTGCAATTCAAGGTGCTGGTTGTCACCTTTAAAAACCTTCATGGCTTGGGACCAGGTTTTTTGAGGGATTGTCTCTGGCCGGTCACATCTATCTGACCCATCAGAGCGGGGAGGCAAGGAATGCTGCGGGTCCCATCCACTAGGCTTTAGGGCCTAGGGAGATACGCCTGGTGGGACCCAGAAGAAGGTTCTTCTCCGTGGTGGCTCCCTCTCTCTCTGGAACATCATCCCCCCAGAGATTAGAACAGCCCCCACTCTAATACTCTTCCGGAAGGCGCTGAAGACCTGGTTCTGCCAGTGGGCCTGGGGAACCCAGAGAGTATTTGTCATGCATTTTTGAATGTTCAGTTGACTGAGTTTCATGTTTAATGAATAAAGTAAATAATACTACTAATACTAATACTAATACTAATAACTGGTTTGCCCAGCACTAGAAATGTGAATATGCACCATCCATGCATGCATGCGCCATCACAAAACACGACAATTCACTCGCGCATGCCGTCCGCACATCTGTGCGACATCAAACAACATGGCAATTCGCTCACGAGCGCCATCCACACATGCATGCGCCATAAAAAACACAGCAATATAGGACGGAATTGCACCCGGACACCACTAACGGTTCACCTGAATTGTTCCGAACCGGCTGAATACCACTTTTGCACAACATCCTTTCTCCATTTATCTGGGCGGGACTGTATTTTTTTTTTACTTTGTCCAAAAAAGTCAGGCCACCTGTTGCCCCATTGGATTGACTTGAACAAGTCTTTGTCAAGACCCAAGTTCTAAGTAGACCCACTTCCAGTCCCTTAATTCAACTTGTGTACCCAACCAATAAGCAGACAGAGGTCTAAAGTCAGATGAAGGGAGCAAGTTAAGGTCAACAAGACCAGGAAGGATATGAATAGAATAAATTATTGCTTAGAATTTACCGGTGTGGCAAGTCATTGTTTAACTAATTACTTTAAACTATAATAATAAGGTCATAACCCTACTAACCCTTAAACCACGGTTCATAACCTTCATTGACATTGGTGGATGCAACACACTAAGCCCAGAGTAGTAAAGTATTTGGAGACTTTGGTGCTTAAGATGAATCCTATTTGGAAGACCCAGCGGGAGGGAAAAGACCCAGAAGTTGGTACAGTCTAAAATAACAGGATAGTTAAATTTATTTTTCAACACTGTTCTCCTGCTTCCTCAATCGCACTACTTAAAGTAACACAGCACCCCAAGCCTCAGTATTGTCCAATTGCCCAAAGATAGGAGAAGTCAGTACAGATGGCAAAATGCATGCTGCCATAAATCTTTTAGACTTTTGGAGTATTCTCCAAAACACCTAAAGCCAAGACAAGAAGCAATGGATGGAAACTAATCAAGGAGAGAACCAATCTAGGATGAAGGAGATATTTCCCGACAGTCAGCACAATTAACCAGCAAAATAAATTGCCTTTGGAAGTTGTGCGTTCTCCAAACACTGGAGGTCTTTAAGAAGAACATGGACAACAATTTGTCAAATGGCATAGGGTTTTCTGTTTGAGCAGGGAGTTGGACTAGAAGACCTCAAAGTTCCCTTCCAACTTTCTGTTATTCTGAGTCAATGGAAGGAAGAGCAGGAGAGAACCAGAGATCAGGACAGATTATGGAAGAAGTATCTAACTGTCCAAGAGTCCCATAGGACAGTCAGGAATGAATGGGTAGCTGAAGAAGCTGGACAGGTTAGTGACAATGGATTTCTCAAGGGCTACCTATCTCAGGAAGCCCAAAATGTGGTTTGCTGACTTGAAGCTTAGCATGTTGCATGAACCCTCATAACCATGCCTTCAATTCTATCATAGTTAAAAAACACTGTCTCAGTGTGATGTGTCAACTAGATTACAGAGACAGCTGGGTGTTGTTGATTGCATGGTTGCCTCCAAGGATGGCAGCTGATTCACTGGTGGGAATCAAATAATTGAATCCTAGCAATTTAACAACAGTTCACCCAAATTAGCCCGAACTAGCTGAATCCCATCACTGAGCTGAATGTTTGGTGTCATCCAGGGATAGCAAATCGATTGTATTCGATCCAGGGGTGAAAGCCAGCAGGTTCTGACAGGTTCTGCAGAACTGGTAGCGGAAATTTTGAGTAGTTCGGAGAATCGGTAGCGGAAATTTTCAGTAGTTTGGAGAACCAGCAAATGCCACCTCTGGCTGGCCCCAGGAGTGGGGAGGGAATGGAGATTTTGCAATATCCTTCCCCTGGAGTGGGGTGGAAATGGAGATTTTGCAGTATCCTTCCTTTGCCATGCCCACCAAGCCACGCCCACCAAGCCACACCCACAGAACCGGTAGTAAAAAAAAATGGATTTCACCACTGATTCGGTCCCTATAATTTTATCCTCCATCAACTTTACGAAGAACCTTAATACATACAGTATGACTATTTTGGAAATCTAACAGGGAATTATGTTTCTCAATGTTTAATAAGCATATTGGGAGAACTTTGTGTCAAATTTAGTAGTACCAGTCCGTCAGACCATAAGGAATATTTATCACCATGCGGTTAAAAAAATCATTATCTGTTGGTTTTGGCACAACAGTTGGGTATCAATGTTTCTCCCTCCTTATAATCCAGTGACTGTTAACCTTTTTGGCACCGAGTGCCGAAAATGGAGTGTGCACGCATGCTGGAGCACCGGGACTGGGAAAAGAGCAGCTGGCTGGTGTGCATGCACGCAGCAGCCAGCTGCACTTCTGGGCTCCATCGCATGCATGCATGCATGCCGGTCTGGTCTGGCATGCATGCGCACTGGCCAGGTGCTCTCTTCAGGGTTCCAGTGTGTGCATGCATGCCGGTCAGCTGATCTTCAAGTGAAAAACAGCTGAATGGCGCCCATGCGCATGCTGGAACCTGGAAGACAGCAGCTGCCTGCCGTATGCATCAGGGGTGGGTTCTACTTACATTTACTACCGGTTCGCATGCACAGATCACTTCTAATGATGTCATAGTCAGTGGGCGGAGCCTCCCGCTGGTTTTACTACTGGTTCTATAGAACCGGTCCAGACTGGGGGGCAACCCACCACTGGTATGCATGCACACCAGACCAGCTGTCCAGTGCGCTTGCACATGATGGAACCTGGAAGAGCAGCTGGCGATGGCATGCGTGCCCACATAGAGGGCTCTGCATGATCTGTCCCCGTCCACACACACACACACAAACACAGCCAGCCGAGGGTTAAGAAAATACACGCACACAGGTCATTATCTCAAACTTGGCAGCAATATAATCACCATCTGCCAAGAGCTTTTACTGCAACAGATAACATAAATTACATACACATTGCAAATAGTCCAGCAAAACAATATCCCTTTCGGCAGCTTCAGACGTTGTTCAAGTGACTAGCCAAAGTTTGTTTTTGTTCGTCACAGATTTTTCCCAGCCACCACCCTCTCTTATATAGTCTCTGGGGTGTGGTCTGGTGACTCAGTTCTAATCCCTAGCACGCCTCCTTAACTGCTGCAACCATTTATCACGCCTTCGTTGGCGTGCATCCAGGAATGACGGCTCTCCTTCGCACTCATCAGAGACACCTGGCTCCTGGCTAATCTCCTCTCCCTCGGCCGGCACCTGAGACAGTGCCAGAGGGGAGGGGCCTGGAGAGGGAGGCCTGGCTGACTCCTCTCCCTCATGTTCGGAGCCTCCTTCCTCCAATGAGATAGGCTCAGAGGGCGGGGCCACAACACTGCATTCCACCTCTGGCACGCATGTCATAGGTTCCCCATCGCGGTTATAATCATTGACAATTCTGCCAAAGTATCTTTTTCACAAGGCAAGCCCACATTGGAAGGTTAATAGAGAGGGGACTGATGGTTTCCAATTTCCATGGCAAGGTTCTTCTACATTCTTCTTTCACACAAAAGGAGGCACTATTGTCAAGAAAAACACGGGCGAGGCTTGCCAACTTTCCACCAGCTCCTAATTTCCTGCTTTCTTTGCAGACATTAGCAAGTGACAACACTATAAAAGCTCCACCTGAGAATTTCTGCAAATGCATCCCCTTAATGCCATCTTTTCATGTAAATTGGCCATCTTAGCAGGAACAAAAGGGGGTTGATGTCCTCTCCTTCCTGGCCTTTTGCTACAAAGACATTTCCCATTTCTTTCCCTTTGCTCAGGAGGTGAGTTCCTTTTGCTTTGGACTATTAAAAACATACCAGTGCTGCTCATTCTATTGCCAATTTGATCTTTGTTCAAATAATTAACCCATTCTACAAGGTCCAAATCAGTGGTGGAACTCAAATTTTTTTACTACCGGTTGTGTGGGCATGGCTTGGTGGGCGTGGTGTGGCTTGGTGGGCGTGGCAGCGGAAGGATACTGCAACATCTCCATTCCCACCCCACTCCTGGGGGGAAGGATACTGCAAAATCCCCATTCCCACCCCACTCCTGGGGGAAAGGTACTGCAAAATCCCCATTCCCTCCCCACTCCTGGGAGAAGGATACTACGCCTGAGTGGCGTAGGAGGCTAATGCCTCCTACTAAGGCAGCATTTGACATCCAGCTGCCTGCAATTACTGCGAGTTCAATTCTCACCAGGCTCAAGGTCGACTCAGCCTTCCATCCTTTCTAAGGTGGGTAAAATGAGGACCCGGTTTGTGGGGGCAATAAGCTGACTTTGTATAAAATATACAAAAGTATGAAGGCTATTGCTTAACGCATTGTAAGCTGCCCCGAGTCTCCGGAGAAGGGTGGAATATAAAAATAAATAAATAATTTTTTAAAAATCTCCATTCCCACCTCACTCCAGAAGAAGGTTACTGCAAAATCCCCATTCCCTCCCCACTCCTGGGGGAAAGATACTGCAAAATCCCCATTCCCTCCCCACTCCTGGGAGAAGGATACTGCAAAATCTCCATTCCCACCCCAATCTGGGGCCAGCAAGAGGTGGAATTTGCCAGTTCTCCGAACTACTTAAAAATTTCCGCTGCCGGTTTGCCAGAACCTGTCAGAACCTGCTGAATAGCACTCCCGGTCCAAATTAATGTCTTTTGGCAAGGCAGTGCCAAAAGACATGTCTAAAAAATGCAGGGTTAATTTTTAGGTGCCCTGGATAGCTATAGCATCTCTGAGCCAAAGGAAGAATTGTTATTGCGTGAAAAGTGGGGTTGGGGGGAGATTCTGGAATTCCTTAGCATAATGAAAATAGGATGAATCAAAGCAATTTGTTTCGAAAAGACCTGCCATAGGCAAAGAGGTAAAATTCAAATACTTCATAATCCTCATTCACACAATTGCACTGAAGCATAATGGGGTTTGTTTCATTTTGGCTTAAGGCATCAGAACCTAACCATTACATTCTGGAAATTCAGCCATTTGTAGTTTATCCTATAAACCATGGTTAATTATGTTTTTAGCATGAGTGTCCGCAGGAACATAATGGCATTTTTCGTTCTTATCTGAATTTTAGATTATGCAGATGGGTCTTATAAATAGCCTCTCCCAAAGCATGATGGAAGAAGACCTGGTACCCTAGCTACAAGAAGTTACTAGCCTTAGAAATGGAAGCTCATGGTCAAGGAGTAGGTAGTTTAAGGGGAAAAAGACCATAAGAGTCATGGTGGCACAGCGGCTGGAATGCAGTATTGCAGACAAACTCTGCCCACTGCCAGGAGTTCGATCCTGACCGGCTCAAAGTTGACTCAGCCTTCCATGCTTCCGAGGTCAATAAAATGGAGATCCAGATTGTTGGGGGCAAGAGGCTGACTCTGTAAACCGTTTAGAGAGGGCTGTAAAGCACTGTGAAGCAGTATGCAAGTCTAAGTGCTATTGCTTGCTTGCTTGCTTGCTTGCTTGCTTGCTTGCTTGCTTCCTTCCTTCCTTCCTTCCTTCCTTCCTTCCTTCCTTCCTTCCTTCCTTCCTTCCTCCCTTCTCTCCCAGTGCTTAGAATGCAGTATTGCAGGCTAACTCTGCCCACTGCCAGGAGTTCGATCCTGACCGGCTCAAGGTTGACTCAGCCTTCCATCCTTCCGAGATCGGTAAAATGAGGACCCAGATTGTTGGGGGCAAATATGCTGACTCTGTAAACCACTTTGAGAGGGCTATAAAGCAGCGATATATAAGCCTAAGTGCTATTGTTATCAAGAGTTCTTTTTTAAAAAATACAGCAAATTTTACAAACATCTACCAAATTCACGTTAACAAGATAACAGGCAAGCAAATTAGGAGCAAGCAATTTGATGTGTCTCTGGAGAAAATAAGAATCAAAGAGTTTGTAATAGATAAACTTTAGGTATAGGAAAGCTGTGCAAATTATGTACTTCCTATGTTTCCTGCATTTTTATTTTTTTACTTTTTGGTATTTTCTATTTAAATAGCCTACAAATAATTTGCTTTTTATAAATTTCTTACCATGTATCATGGTTGTTAACGTTGACCTCCTTGTTTCTCCTTTAGACATAACATATGTAATTATTTTGATTTCTGACTTTTACCAAGTAGAAAAGGACAATCTAACTCACCTACTTTATTCCTCAAGTAGCCCACCCACTAAAGGAACTGTTGTAATTGGAGTTGTAACTGTTGTAACCTGTATAAAAGATTATCTTGTCCCCAAGGTCTGGACCAACAGTTTTAGGAAACTTTAATAGTTTCCTAAAACATGTTGTTGGAAGAAATATCCAGTTCCAAGACGCGAGAAAATCATTGGAGACAAAATGGAGGCTGGAGGCTGATTGGAAAGAGCGTCCATTTATTGATGAAGCAGAACCAACAAGCACGTGTGAGTCTGGACAGCTGACTAAATGGAGTTGAGAGTGAGTGGATTTTATACCTTCTATGGGGTTGTATTTGAGCTGCCTGTTCCTGGGCAAGAACATGTCCTTTAATATTCTATTGGCTGTTGTCAGATTCCTATAGGGTCATGTAGGGATCATGGCTGTCTCTATAGGCAAAAGGGGAAATGCAAATCCTAAGTGTTAATCTTGTCAACCTTTGGCTTGTTGCTTCTCTGGAGTATCTGTCTGGCCCAGCCTTTCTGAATGGATTACCAAATCTGCATCTCTAAAAGCTGGCCTCCTCAGTTTCTGCTTGGGGCAGGGAGACTGGGACTGGTTTCTATCTCCTTTAAGCTTTTTTCATTTCTCCTTTAGGGGAAATATTTTATTTTGCTTTTTTAATATTTCCCAAAATATTTCATTCTTCGGGGGTGGGAGGGAAGGCTTCATACAATGTAAAGATGGGAGTCACACAGATCTCTGTGGGGGTAGCTATTGCAACAGAATAGGAGTGCTTCCTGCATCGTACAAGCTGATATTGTTTAGTTGATGAGACCCAGAGTGTTCACCTACCTTGCCTGACCATGCTTGGTTGGGGGAGACAAACTCTCATTTCACTGCTACTTGTGCACACAATGAATTTTGGAGTGTGTAAGGCAGGCCAGATTTGCTCCAGGTAGCTGCTTGCAATTGCCACCTCTTATTTTAACTCTGGAGTCTTCGCACAAGCTGTTGCTTTCAGTTCTGGTAACGTGCTGGCCAGAACGTTAGGATGAGTTTCTGGAACAGTTTTGCAGTCATAACCTGACTTAGAAGATTGCTGTGTCTACAAAGGGAGAAGGAATGACATTGTACACTATTCTGAGGTTTCTGGAGAAACATGGGCACATAAACACGGCGCGCATAAAGAAAACAGACATTTTGCACAGACTGACGGCGGAATGTGATTATAAAAACTAAAACTACACAGAAGCGCCCTTTGCAACAAATAATATGGTGTCAAGGAAATGCAATCTGTCTGCTTGCAGCGCCTGCCAAATTTTGCTTCCCACGTTCCATTGTCTCCAATCAAAAGTCTGTTCCATTCTGTTTCCTGTGAATATATATATATATTTGTGTATATATACATATATATCTATGTATACATATATATTTGTAGATTTTCGTGGGTAGAGGTATGCAAGTTTTGGTGTATTCGGGTCTTTTCCCCTGTAAGATTGAGAGTATCTTGGTGACGTTTCGACAAGTGGGACCTCATCGAAACATCACCAAAATACTCTCAATCTTACACAGGAAAAGACCTGAATACACCAAAACGTGCATATTTATATATATGTATATATTTTGTCTCTTTTGCTCTTCTCATAACATTCAGAAAAAAATGCAATCTTCCCCAAAGGTCCAGTTTAAGCATTAGTAAAATCAGTTGGAAATTGTAGACATCTGTACCTCAATGCAAATTCCAGACGAGACCAAACCCAAGTCTTCTCCTTGGAGAACTTTGGCCAAGTTTAAAGATACGTGATCTTCAGTAACTCTGTAGACACGGTGCTCATTCTTAGATTTTATTTATTTATTTAAGTCTTGGAACCTGCAAATCCATTCTGGGCCACATCAACTTTTCAAACCAACAAACAAACGAACGAACGAATGAATGTTGTCTGGAGGTAGATACACTTTTGTGTTTGACAGAAAGTGTAATATCAGAGTGGATATCCTGTTTCTTCCCTCTTTGAAAGAACAAAAGAGATGAAGCTGAACTGTGTTATCAACTTTGAAAAATTAACTTTAAAAAATAGGAAATTGGAGCACTCTTGATACTAGCTTTAGTTTAGACCACGGGTGTCAAACAAAAGGCTCAGGGGCCGAACCTGGCCAGCTGGGTGATTAGATCTGGCCTGTGGGGCCACCCTGGAAACAGTGAAGGACCACCCTGCAGTGCCTCTGCCAACATAAACAGAGCTTGGGAGCTTCATTTTCACTGGCAGAGGGTTGCAGGAGGCCGTCGCAGCCAAAAACAGAGCCCCCCAACGGCTGCGCACAGCCTTCCCGAGTTCTGTTTTCACTGGCAGAGGGCTGCAGGAGGCCATCACAGCCAAAAACTGAGCCCACGGGGGCCTTGTGTAGCCTTCTCGAGCGCCATTTTTGCTAACAGGGCTGCAGGAGGCTGTCGCAGCCGAAAATGTAGCTCAGGAGCTCATTTTCGCTGGCAGTGCATTCGGGCCGACACGAGTGACGTCGAGATGGCCATGCCTACCCTGGCCACACCCACCCTGGCCCCTCGAAGTCAAACACAATCCTGATGCAGCCCTCAATGAAATTGAGTTTGACACCCCTGATTTAGACTAAGAAGTGAAATCCTATTTATAAACAAAATAAGTCTGGGGTGACGTCAGCAAGCTTTTCATTTCCTGAGCATTCCAATTTAACGTGAGATTTGTTCATGAACTGATTTGCAATTTGAGATTTTATAAATATTTTGTACATGTGCTGTCATTGGAATGTTATCTATTCCTAATATGCTCTGTAGTATTAACATTTATTGGTTCAGGGACTGATATAGATGAGGTTTCAGAGCAATGGAAAAAAGGAGGGCAGTTTTCCCGCTGTAGGATGAATATAATCACCATCTCCATTTCTAGAAAATCCTCTCAAGATGATGGCAAATAGCCAGCTTTCCAAAACAGAATGTGCTTCTTTTCTTTCTTAAGCAAGCAACCTGAAACTTCCATCTGAGAAGCTGGGTGAGGCTACATTCGGAGTATAAGTGGCACCCAGATTTTCACCCTCTTTTATGGGAGAAAAAGGTGCATCTTATACTCGGAAAAATACGGTGAATCTTCCATTCCCCCCTATCCAGTCAGAACTGAAGAAGCTGAGAAGTCTTCAAAGAAAAACCAGAAAATCCAGTTGCCTCTTGAAAAAAAGCACTTTTAGGACTTTCTATGCCCAATCTTTTTCTTATGATCTCAATTTCTGATTTTAATCTCTTCTGGGTCACTTCCAGCAGCTTTCCTCAGACATCCTCAAACAAAATAAATAAAGGAAAAATGATGTATCGAAGTCAATGGCTATGCTCTGGCAGAGAGAAACCTATTTGACTGATGGACTTATGGAGCGCTTCTCTGATCAGGTGAAACACCTGGCAGATCCCCGGATAAGGAATGTTTAAGGAAATCCATCACGGAGGACCTGCCAAATCAGACATTATTAACAGATGTTACTGGATTACTGCCCATTGTTCTTGGTTAGAAAACTTTGTCTGAGTTTGCTCAGAATCTGGAAAACTATAGGGAAGGCTTGAGGAATGCAGGGTTTTTTAAACTAATATTTTAGAACTCAGCTGCATAGGAAAAAAAAATGACATTTTGTGAAGAGTTGCGTAAAAACAGCGTATTAAAGGAATTTATGGTCTGTACAACAGCAATTACCATGTTCCAGGGCTTACACTTTTTCATGATTCACTGGAAACCCTCGCAGAAAGGAATAATTTGCAAGTTTATGACAGTGACCAAGAAAAGACTTCCACCTTATACCCCCATAATTATCCTGGACTTAAGTTGTGATGCTTGAGGACTGGACTGGATTTCTAGGAAGTCCTTCTTCTGTCTTTGACCCTTGGAGACAATGCTCAGGAGAATTATTCATCCCAACCAACTGGTGTGTGGTATTTTTGATAGTCAATTTGCCCTTTAATTCATTGTAAAAAATTTTTTAAAAACCCTGTCTTATGCATCCAGAGCAGGGATGAAATGCTACTGGTTCAGACTGGTTCGCCCGAACCGGTACTAAAAATAAATTCCCAACAATCAGCTGTGCAACGATCAGCTGTGCCGCGTGATTTATATTCGCTAGAAAGCAGGAAATCCTGCTTTCTAGTGAATATAAATCGTGCGGTACAGCTATTCCCCCACTCGCTGTTCTACTTACCTTTGCAGACTCAGAAAAGGCTTCTTAATCCTCCCTTTTCAGTGCTGCATGGCAGCGCCTGCGTGCGCCTGCATGCAAAGTGAGTGTTTTGCTGCGTACCTTACATTCACGCGCGAAGCGAACCAGTAGCAGACTTCAGAGCATTTCACCCCCGATCCAGAGTCACAGTTGTGAGATGGGTGTCCATATAAATCAATTTAAATAAATAAATTAGTAGGAAGATCCTCTCTTTCTCTTTTAGGCAGGTGTTCTTGGTTTCTACCATAGTTTTTGTAAGTGCAGTGATGTAGCAGAAGAAAAGGCAGAACCTGGGTGTTATGTCCCAACATACAATCTTTATATACTGTTGTTGCTCTCTATCCCCATCTAGTGGCTGGAGAGACAAATATGCCCCAACATATGATCTCTAGCCCCATCTAGTGGCTGGAGAGACAAATATGCCCCAACATACAATCTTTATATAGTGTTGTTGCTCTCTAACCCCATCTAGTGGCCGGAGAGACAAATACCAAGTATATTGTTTGAAGCTGACTCCACTCTATTACCCATCAGCCTGCACTCTCAAAACAAGTGCACGCTGGGAAGCCAGGCTCCATTTCTTTTAGCATTTGGAGAAGGCAGAAGCACAGATCTACGCACACCGTTATTGTGGCCTGTCTGCGGCCTGTGCAGTTAGTATCTGATTCCGACAGCGAGGAGGCTGGTGTGGTGCTGTGCCAGCAGCCTGTGCAGCTGGCGCTCGAGTCAGACAGTGAGGAGGCTGGAGAAGATGTGGTGCCGGAGGCGGGGATTCAGCCAGGGCCTTCAGAACCTCCAGAAGCTCCCATAAGTGAAGAGGAAGAAGAGGAGAAGCCTTTTCTCGATGCACGAGCGCACAGAGCTGTTAAAAGGCAGGAGTGGCTCCTCAGGAGGAGGCCTCCTCAAGAGTAAGGCTTGGGGCTAATTGGCCACTCCCTTATCCTATTTAAGGAAGGACGACGACTGATGTAATTTGCAGGAAACAACTTCATTCATATTCCTTCGCGTCTTGATTCCAGAAACGTTTGATTCGGCTCTTGTTTCTCTCTTGTCAGTTTTCCTGCAAATTGCTTCTGGGCATTCTGTCAACCACAGTAAGATTATCGTTATCTGAAATACTGTGTCTCAGAATTGAGTTATTATTCTTTGGATTCTTGTTGGCAGTTAATGAAGTTAAATTAACAACCCTTGTTCAGAAAAGACTAATTTAAACTGTACTTCTGTTTGAACAAGTACTAAGAAAGCTGATTAGTAGTCCTTAATTAGTAAACTAAGGTTTGTACGGACTTGGTGTGTGCTGCGTTCTTTGGGGTCTGTAGCTGGGGCAGAACAACCGTCTGTTTTATTGGAGAATAGGTGGGTTTAGTTCAGGGGCGGGTTTCAAACCCGTCGCTATCAGTTTGCTTGTGGGCGCGTGCCCGTCGCTACCGGTTTGCCTGAACTGGGGTGAACCGCTAGCAACCTACCACTGGTTTAGCTGCATGTCGAGTTGCACACAGACTAACGTGTAGTGGGGACAGAACACTGGGGGTGGTGTCAAGAGAGGACTCAGCCTACAATCATGTTCACAAACACTCCAGGTCCATGACAGTTTGAAGTTACAAAGGCACTGGAAAAAGTGACTTATGACCATTTTTTTCACACTTACGACCATTGCAGCATCGCCAGGGTCACTTGATCAAAATTCAGATGCTTGGCAACTGACTCATACTTATGACAGTTGCAGTATCCTGGGATCACGTGATCCCCTTTTGTTGAGTTGCATTTTGAAGTTTTACATGGTTTGCAACCTCATTACTCCATGAATGGTAAAAAGTCACTGGTTCTGCCTAAACCAGTCGCTTCCATAGAAGGAATAAGAACATGGTAAGGAGTAAGAAGCTTTCAAGAAGAGACTGGACTGCCATCTGTCAAAAATGGTGTAGGGTCTCCTGCTTGGGCGGGGGGTTGGGCTAGAAGACCTACAAGTTGTCCCTTCCAACTCTGTCAATCTGTATCTGTAATGTTGTTGAACTGCAACTCCTAGCACCTTAAATCATTGGCCAAGATGTTTGGAGTTTTGATGATTGAGCTAGTTGAGGTCAGCGAATTCCAACAGAGCCTGCTCTCTTCCATGTTATCACTATTAATACTTTGATCAACTATAACTACCCATTGGATCTTAAATTTAAATGAGATCTTGTGATCCAGGTTGGGATTCAAAAATATGCAATTATGGCATTTGGGTAGGTAATAGCTGGAAGCCAGATGTCTTCTCAATATTATTCCCCACTCTTCAAAAATTGAACCTTTTCCTGAAACAGTTACAAGTCTGACTTTAATTATCTCTTCAGAGCATAAACCTTTCCGTTTCATCTGGGTTTTTTTTTTTAAAAAAAATTATTATTGTAAAATTGGATTTTGGTATCTGCAGCGACATCTTTAGATTGAAGCCATTCGCTTATGTGCCGGGTATACATTTCTTTCTTTTTTTTGATGTAAAACATTTTTGAAGTATTGGGGGAAAGTCGTATAAAAATATTTTAATAAAGCAAATTGAAAAGAGCTCTGCCTCCTTCTATTCTTCTTAGCAGCAACGTTTGACGTTCAGCAGTGCTTCGGGGGCGGGTCAAACACACACACACACACAAACAAACACACACACACACAAATGGAGAAGACAACATCTTTAAAAGAACTGCCAGAATCTTGACGTCTAGTTGGCAGGACTATCAAATGCATCGTGTGAAGGGCTTTTAGTCAATTGGGAGGCAGAGATGCTGCCAAGACAGCAGCCTGCAGGTAACACAACCTAGCAAAGACCAGAAGCTTTTGTCAGTCAAAGAAATAAGTGGTTTTCCTAGCAACTTGATAGCAGGTTCTGAGAATAATCATCCCGTTGACTGTCAGCCGCTGCATACATTTTTTTTACAGGACTTTGGTTATGTTTCAAGTCTGTCGCGGCTTGCTGGGCAGCTGGATTTGAGAGCTGAGCATTAAACACTGTATTTTATCCGCTTTAAACTTATTCAGGCGTGGGAAAGGATAACTCTGTGTATGTGTGTGTTTTGTTTTGTTTTTTAGAAGTTGTTGTGGCCCGTCAGCGGCCTGTGCAGCTGGTAGCTGATTCCGATAGTGAGGAGGCTGGTGTGGTGCTGCGCCAGCAGCCTGTGCAGCTGGCACTCAAGTCGGACAATGAGGAGGCTGGAGAAGATGTGGTGCCAGGGGTGGGGATTCAGCCAGGACCTTCAGAACCTCCAGAAGCTCCCTTAAGTGAAGAGGAAGAAGAGGAGGAGCCTCTTCTCGATGCACGAGCGCGCAGAGCTGTTAAAAGGCAGGAGTGGCTGCTCAGGAGGAGGCCTCCTCAAGAGTAAGGCTTGGGGCTAATTGGTCACTCCCTTAGCCTATTTAAGGAGGAACACCGACTGAAGCAATTTGCAGGGAACAACTTTGTTCACATACCTTCGTGTCTTGTCTTGCTTATCTTATCAGCTTCCTGCAAATTGCTTCTGGACATTCTGCCAACCACAGTAAGCTTTCAATTATTATTCTTTGAATTCTTGGCGGCTATTAATGCAGTTAATTAACAGCCATTGTTGTAAAATACTGGTTTATTTAGTAAACTAAGGTTTGTACAGACTTTATGTGTGCTGTGTTCTTTGGGTCCGTAGCTGGGGCAGAATAGAAGTATTATTAATCCACAGAATCAGAAGAGAAGCTGGCTGGGGTTTTAAATGAAGGACATTCTTCTAATAAAACCCCCCAAACTTCCTTTTCATGTAAGTTTTCTATGGATGGGCAACCTGATGTTCTCCAGATGTTCTGGACAATAACTCTCCTAGGTCCCTTGTTATTTGCCATGCTGACCAAGCTGAGGATATTTCAAGTTTAAACATCTGGAAGGTGCCAGGTTGCTGTCCCTTGTCGAAGCAGACGTTAAAAGGAAGAAGAGGTCAAACAGTAACAGTAACAGAGTTGGAAGGGACCTTGGAGGTCAACTAGTCCAACCCCCTGCTCACACAGGAGACCTATACCAGGGATTCGGGCTGCCAAACTGCCGACCTTTCTGATCGACAAGTTCAGCGTCTTAGCCACTGAGCCACCTAGCCAGAGGGCTCAGATCTGCAACATTTGCAAATTAGGGGTAATTTTGAGAGATGGGGCCCATAAGATTGGAGCTGCCTTGCTGTATTAGACGGGCCAGGGGTTTATTCCAGCAAGGCATACGTGCTTAAGTTTTAAATCATGATTACATGCTATTTTTTCTCCTTGTCCATCTGGTTTAAGGGCTAACACTATGGCTTAAAGGTAAAGGTTCCCCTCGCACATATGTGCTAGTCATTCCCGACTCTAGGGGGCAGTGCTCATCTCTGTTTCAAAGCCGAAGAGCCAGTGCTGTCTGAAGATGTCTCCATGGTCATGTGGCCAGCATGACTAAATGCCAAAGGCGCACGGAACGCTGTTACCTTCCCACCAAAGGTGGTTCCTATTTTTCTACTTGCATTTTTTACGTGCTTTCGAACTGCTAGGTTGGCAGAAGCTGGGACAAATAATGGGAGCTCACCCCGTTACGCGGCACTAGGGATTCGAACCGCTGAACTGCCAACCTTTTGATTGACAAGCTCAGCATCTTAACCACTGAGCTACAGTGTCCCCAACACTACTGCTTATATACACCAAAATTCCCTGTTAGAAAGTCTTGAAGTATGACTCAGTTCCTAGTTTTTCTGGCATTCATATATCCTGATTAATAAAATCCAAACACATTTTTCTGATACAAATGCTTGTGGAAAATGATTTCACCAGACAGAGTGCAAAAGGAAGGAAGGAAGGAAGGAAGGAAGGAAGGAAGGAAGGAAGGAAGGAAGGAAGGAAGGGGAAGGGAAGGGAAGGGAAGGGAAGGGAAGGGAAGGGAAGGGAAGGGAAGGGAAGGGAAGGGAAGGGAAGGGAAGGGAAGGGAGGAAGTTAAGAAGTTAGGAAGGAAGGAAGTTAGGAAGGAAGGAAGAAAGGAGAAGGGAAGAGAGGGAGGGAGGGAGGAAGGGGAAGGGAAGGGAAGGAGGGAGGAAGTTAAGAAGGAAGTTAGGAAGGAAGGAAGGAAGTTAGGAAGGAAGGAAGGAGAAGGGGAGGGAGGGAGGGAGGAAAGAAGGAAAAGGGAAGGAAGGGAAGGGGGGAGGAAGTTAGGAAGGAAGGAGAAGGGAAGGGAGGGAGGGAGGAAGGAAGGAGAAGGGAAGGGAAGGGAAGGTGGGAGGAAGTTAAGAAGGAAGTTAGGAAGGAAGGAAGGAAGGAAGGAAGGGAGGGAGGGAGGGAGGGAGGAGAAGGGAAGGGGAGGGAGGGAGGGAGGGAGGAAGGAAGGAAGGAAGGAAGGAAGGGGAAGGGAAGGGAAGGGAAGGGAAGGGAAGGGAAGGGAAGGGAAGGGAAGGGAAGGGAAGGGAGGAAGTTAAGAAGCTAGGAAGGAAGGAAGTTAGGAAGGAAGGAAGAAAGGAGAAGGGAAGAGAGGGAGGGAGGGAGGGAGGAAGGGGAAGGGAAGGGAAGGAGGGAGGAAGTTAAGAAGGAAGTTAGGAAGGAAGGAAGGAAGTTAGGAAGGAAGGAAGGAGAAGGGGAGGGAGGGAGGAAAGAAGGAAAAGGGAAGGAAGGGAAGGGGGGGAGGAAGTTAGGAAGGAAGGAGAAGGGAAGGGAGGGAGGGAGGAAGGAAGGAGAAGGGAAGGGAAGGGAAGGTGGGAGGAAGTTAAGAAGGAAGTTAGGAAGGAAGAAAGGAAGGAAGGAAGGAAGGAAGGAAGGGAGCGAGGGAGGGAGGGAGGGAGGAGAAGGGAAGGGGAGGGAGGGAGGGAGGGAGGAAGGAAGGAAGGAAGGAAGGAAGAAAGGAAGGAAGGAAGGAAGGAGAAGGGAAGGGAAGGGAAGGGATGGAGGGAGGGAGGGAGGGAGGAAGGAAACCACATGAGAACACGTATCACCTGGTTATTTTTAGTTGATACAGATTTAAAAAAAAAAAAAAACAGTTGGGACCAATGTGATACCACTATGACTTTCTGACCAATATTGAATATCCTTGCTGTTCTATCTGAATCAATTCATCCGGTTAGTTCAGATACTTTTACTTTGCAATGCCGGGTTGGATAATAAAAGCAAGTTTATTTCTGAACGAATAAACAATGATGTTGGGAGAACAACATTATAATGGAAACCAGCATTCATGCTACAGGATGATCCACAAATTTCCCAGCCACATTTTACACATTGGTGAGTGGGGGGTAACATTCAGCTTGTGAGCTAGCTTATGGTCTCTATATTGAGCTCGTTCAGTATGTCATGTAAAGCCAGGATATTCAGTAAAACATCGTTTTTTTCTGGGTAAATATCTGACAGGAACACAGCCCCTGTGAATTCTCTGGAAGATTTATGGAAAAATTAGTTATTCTTTTTTCCCCAATGCCGTCTGAGAAAGTCCCTGCATTTCTCTGGGAAGGAGGTCATCTCTGCAATGCCAAGAATTTAGGAATATGCTCCTTAGTTAGGTGTGCTCTGAATTTAGAACATTCAGGGCCTCTATTTCAAATTAAGGAATTAAAAACTGAACAGTTCTTAGAACATTTGCCTAGTATTATTGGAATAGAATATTTTTGCCCAAAGTTACTGTATTTTTTGGAGTATAAGACACACTTTTTTCCAGTGGTGAAATACAATTTTTTTTACTACCGGTTCTGGGGGCGTGGCTTAATGGGCGTGGTGTGGCTTGGTGGGCGTGGCCTGGTGGGCGTGGCAAGGGAAGGATACTGCAAAATCTCCATCCCCACCCCACTCCAGAGGTAGGATACTGCAAAATCTCCATTCCCATCTCACTCCAGGGGAAGTATACTGCAAAATCTCCATTCTCACCTCACTCCAGGGAAAGGATACTGCAAAATCTCCATTCCCACCTAACTTTGCCAGTTCTCTAAACTACTCAAAATTTCCGCTACCGGTTCTCCAGAACCTGTCAGAACCTGCTGGATTTCACCCCTGCTTTTTTCCCTCCGAAAAGAGGCTGAAAATTTGGGTGCATCTATAAGAATGTAACCCTGCCTACCCACCCACCGGCCCCCACTCTTTGGCCTCCACGCATCCTCTTCCTGGCTGCAGAGATTGCCACCGACAATGGCTTGTGTTTTTGGGCTCCGCGCGTCGTGTTTTCAGCCTCCAAACGCTCCGTTTGAGAGCCTTTCAAGGCTGCGGGGATCGCCAAAGCACATTGCCGCCAATCGCCGCCCAAAAACAAGATCCGTTTGGAGGCTGAAAACGCAATGCGTGGTGCCCAAAATGGCTACCTGGAACAGCTGCTGCCTTCTCTTACCCCTTCCGCACTTTGCCTGCTTTAGTCACTGGAGCTCCCTCCAACGATCAGCTGTGCTTTTGAAGCTGTTTTTCAGCCCCAACCAGCCGCAACCTCAAAACCAGCGAGCGAATGAATGTCCTGAAGCTGACCAGGCTAAGGACACTAGCCAGATGAATACCTGGTAGGCAGATTGTTTTTTTCCTATTTTCCTCCCCAAAAACTAAGGTGCATGTTATATTCTGAAAAATACGGTAAATAGATAACTCACTAAGTCTTGCTGGTATGCTTCTCACCCATCCCTCAGTGAGAGGAAAGAAAAATATGTCATGGTGAAAACCAGGGATGGGTTCTAAAATTTTTTTACTACCGGTTCTGTGGACATGGCTTATTTTGTGGGTGTGGTTTGATGGTCATGTGACAATTCTTTAGGATTTAGCAGAGGTACTGGTCTACCAGGCTTTTAACTGCTTGCAGAGCTGTACCGGTCTACCCATTTGTTTTTGGAGCGCACTGGTCTACCACCACACTGCCTTTTAACACTGATCAGCTGTAGGGCGGCCCTTTGAAGCCCCGCAGCAAGAGTTTAAACAGTTTTTTTCCTTCTAGCCAATCAGCTGGGACTCGGGTGGCAGCGAATAGATTGGGGGTGGGACCAAATAAAAGGTAAGAATAACGCGGGTGGGGTGGGAGGGCCCAACTCCCGAACAAAGAGAACCGGTTTGGCCGAACTGGGCTGAACCAGGAGGAACCCACCATTTACATGCTTTTGAACTGCTAGGTTGGCAAGAGATAAGGCAAATGACGGGAGCTCACTCCATCAGCCAGAGGTAGGGCTCGAACTGCCCTACTCGAAATATAGACCTTCTTGGGGATTTTTTAAGTCACTGAGGCACCGCACTTCTTCAAAGATGGTGGGATGAAGGAAAACAGCTCCATGGATTATTTCCTCTTCTTCACAGCTTTGATCCTGGTGGCTGTAATAACCTGGGGGAAAACATATTGTGGTTTTGGTGAAAGGAATTAGTCCGCTAAAACATTAATGGATGTATTAAATAATAAGGACAGTTACTTCATATCAGCCTGTTGCTGGCTTTCAGCCCGAACGGATCAATTTACGATGAAGAAAATGGGCTGTCTTCACCTTCAGTTTTAAGTGGATTTTCCTCCATGGCTTCTTAAGGCCTATTATAATTATCAAATTAGCCATGTAATATGGCCATTATCTAATATAAATACCATCCTTAACATTTCGTGTGAGAGAGAGAGACAGAGAGAGAATACATTTATTATGTGTGTATGTCTACACACACACAAAATATATGTATACACGCTCACACACACTCATATCCGTATATGTGTTTGTGTGTGTATGTGTTGTGTAAGCATGCATATACACACTTTTCAATCTCATTCAGCTTGGCGTCTTACTTGATACATGTTTTCCCTTCTAATGCTCTTTCATATTAAGCTGGGCTCTTCTGGAACTGTAAATCTGCTTTATTTTCATGTTTACGGAAACCTAAATTGAGCCTCCATTTAAATTACCAATTATTTATTTGCTAGCTGACTGTCTTCCAAAAGAGGAAAAATATCCACCTTCTTAATGTACACCCTCCCTTTTTTTTTTAAACAGTTCTGTGTGGGGGGGGGAAGATGCCTCAGAATTAACTCCATCTGTAAACTTGTACTAAGAAGATTCTACTGCCGTTCCTTTTCTACAGCTGCATTTGCGTTATCTGAGCAAGAAGTCTGTGTGTGCGCCGTGCATTCTCTCCTGACGCTGTGGACGAAGGGGTAATTTGCACAGAGTCTGTGAATGAACCCCTCTGTAGATGGGAGCCTCTGGTGACCTGCAACAGCTGTCATTTCCAACCGTTGCTACGGCAACTTGCGGAAAGCTCCATTCCAGAATAAATAGAACTGCTTCTTTTCCCAACTCTGCGCTGCCAAAGACTGAATCCTATTGGCAGCCCTGATAGGGTAGCCTTTTTCAGGCACTCCCCAAGCGTTCATTCATTCACTGTTCCAAACATGGTGAATTCGGTTTGTTGGGGGAAGGAAGTTCCTGGTGCCACATGGCTAGAAGGAAGAAGAGACCACTAAAAGCCAGGAGACAGTCTCAAATTCTGAGAGGTCTAAGTGGGACATTTTGTCCTCCATTCCAATCAACGCGTTGAAATACAGAAGAAGGCATGCATCTGTATGCCAGAGACTCCAAAGAGCCAAGAGCATTACATTACATTCATTGAAGACATGCAGGAGAAGGGCAAGCAGAGGCTGGGAGGTGGAGTCAAGAGAGGAATAAGCCTGGAGTCATTACGTTCCCACAAACAGTCTACATCCAACCAGTGGTGGGATTCAACCGGTTCGCTTCGCGCACACGGTGCATTTGAAAACTTACCTTCTACTGCAGCCCCTGTGAGTAAAACAGCTGATGCACGGCAATCCACTCTGCCGCGCCGATCAGCTGGGCTTCAAACAAAGGAAATAAAGGTCAGTATAGCACAAGGGCAAGTGGGTGGGCCCACCAAATTGTCGGAGCGAACTGGTTCGCTCTCAGCTGATCGTCGGAACTACCGGTTCACACAAACCAGTCTGAATAGGCTGAATCCCACCCCTGCGTCCATCCCCTCTTGAATTCCATTAACTGTCCTCATCTGTCTCCTCCAGCTGTAGAGCAGCTGTGGCTGCAGTGCTCCTTCAACGCTAGTCTTCAAGGAAAACTCTTTCCCCCGAAAGCAGAAAGAGGTCCATGTACTTCAATCTTCAGGGAAACGGTGTCATGGCCCCTTTGAACATTTTAACTCAACAGTAATTTCCCATTTATCTTTTTCGCTAAATGCGATATAAAGTTCACAGAGAAAGGAAATAGGAACGCTGAGGCGTTGGCATCTCTCCTTGACCTGCCACTCTGAGAAGATGCCTTTTTGTTGCCTCTTTTGGTACACAGTAAGGGAGAGAACGGGGGAGGGGGATGCAGTGGCTCAGCGGCTAAGAGGCTGAGCTTATCGATCAGAAAAGTTCGGCAGTTCGGCGGTTCGAATCCCTAGCACCGCGTAACAGAGTGAGCTCCCGTTCCTTGTCCCAGCTTCTGCCAACCTAGCAGTTTGAAAGCACACAAAAAAATGCAAGTAGAAAAATAGGGACCACCTTTGGTGGGAAGGTAACAACGTTCTATGCGCCTTCCAATGCAAAAGGCACACGAAATGCTGTAACCTTCCCACCAAAGGAACAGCTCATATCCATTTCAAAGCCGAAGAGCCAGCACTGTCCAAAGACGTCTCCATGGTCATGTGGCCGGCATGACTAAATGCTGAAAGCGCATGGAACCCTGTTCCCTTCCCACCAAAGGTGGTCCCTATTTTTCTACTTGCATTTTTTACGTGCTTTTGAACTGCTAGGTTGGCAGAAGCTGGGACAAGTCACGGGAGCTCACCCCATTACGCGGCACTAGGGATTCAAACCACTGAATTCTGGCTTATACAGACATATTCTGATTTATACATAATTTACGACCACAACCGACGCCCCAAATTTTACCCAGTTTGACGACCTCTCTTGCCACATTTGTTAAGTGAATCACTGCAATTGTTAAGATAGTAACACAGGTTGTTAAGTCAGTCAGGCTTCCCCATTGACTTTATTTGTCAGAAGGTTGCCAAAGGGGATCTCATAAACCCGGGGACACTGCAACCATTATAAACACGAGTCAGTTGTCAAACATTCCAATCAGTTTTGGGCTGCTGCCAGTTCTAACAACTGGTTTGCCCAGCACCAAAAATGTGAGCGTGCATGCAGCCTTCTGCGCGTGCACTTGGCTTCAAAAACACGATGATATAGGATGGGATAGCGCCAGGGCGGGGGGGTGGGGAGCGGGGGGCGGGCCCACCCGTAGGTCACAACTACCAGTCTGTTAGGACATGGTTTGAGCCTAACAAGTTGTCCAGGCAATATATGTGTTCTGTGACTTTAATATGAATATGTATTGTATGACTTTAAAGTTTTACTGCTGATTCATTGTAATGCTGAGTCATACTGTAATCAGATAATCACTGGTTGTAAATGTATTTAAGAAAGGTACTGTAACGTATTCAGTTGATGATATGCTACCATAGTGTGTGGAGTTGCTACCATTGTGCTATCATCGCTTGGATGGATCTGCTACCATCGTGGTTTGTTACCAGAGTGAGTTTTTTATTCTAACCAACTACTGTTTGTGTGGTAAGAAGATTTTTATATCACTGGACTGATTTAACTGGCAAAGACTTGGATTGATTTAAAGACTATGAGATTGTTTTTTCACTATAAAGTAAACTTTTGATAAACCAGTTTGCACATCTCTTATTCATTGCTCTCAACGTTTCTCTGTGCTCTACACTCTGCTGGTTGGTAACACAACAACAATATCCCTAACACAGTCTACCCAAACCGGCAGCAGCCCACCTCTGATTCCAATGTAAATCACACAACCATGGGGATGCTGCAACAGTCATAAGTGTGAAAAATGGTCATAAGTCACTTTTTTCAGTGCCGTCGTAAATTGGAATGGCCGCCAAGCAGGGGTAGGTTCTACTTACCTTTACTACTAGTTTGCAACGGGATCGCTCGCGTACCCTCACTTTGCTCGCACATGCACCTTGCTTCTGCACATGCACAGATCAGTAATGACAACATCCGGGGCAGTGGGCAGGGCCTCCCACCGGTTTTACTACCGGTTCTTGCGAACCGGTCTGAACTGGGGACAACCCACCACTGCCGCCAAGTGAACAGATAAGAACTATCTGTTTATTCAATGCTAAGCCACAGGGTCTACTAAGCCAAACTCTAATAAATTCCTGGCTGGTTCAGAAATTAATTAATTAATTAATATGCCACCTATCTCACTGTCAAGCGACTCTGGGCAAACCTAGCTGTTCCTTCTTTTTGGAACCCTGTATTACAATTGCACAGGTTAAATGCCTGCCTTGCTGTTCTGCCACAGCTCCGGATTCCCGAGGATATTGACACACACCAATGGTCCTTATCAAATTTATTAAGTAGCAAGAATAAACCAAAGTCCGGCAAAGGTTGGCAACCAGCCCAGAAAACAAGATACAGTATAATAAGATTTTTCCAAAAATGCTCTGATGATAATTACGAGTTGTTTCTAGCAAGAAACTTACTAACCGCATGTGACTTAAATAGGCTAAGGGAGTGGCCAATTATCCTCAAGCCTTACTCTCGTCCTCCTGAGTAGCCACTCCTGCCTTTTGGCAGCCCTGCATGCTCGAGCATTGAAGAGAGGCTCCTCTGCTTCACTCTCTCAACTTGAAGGAGCCTCTGGAGGTTCTGAAGGCCCAAGCTGAGTCTGCCTCTGGCATCACATCCTCTTCAGCCTCCTCGCTGTCCAACGTGACCGCCGGCTGCCCAGACTGCTGGCATGACACCACACCAGCCTCCTCGTCGTTGGGATCAGCCACGATCCACGCAGGCCGCTGGCGGGCCACAACACTTGCTTTATTTGGTAAAGACAATAACAATAAAAACAAACAAACAAACAAAAAAACAAAAAAACCACTGTTTATTTCTAACCAGTCTATTTTTAACATAGTTTTGACCGTAGTATTTCCTTTTGGTGTAATATTCTCTTTATCCCTTTTCTCCTTGAAAAAACTCATTTCCCAGTTGCGTAGCTAACTCTCCCCATCCGATATATTGTAGATGATAGGCCAGCTACGGCTTCTGGATACTCAATGTAGAGTGACCCATTGCCAGGTGGGGCTTCCTTTCCTGGCATCTAATTAGCAGAACAGATGATGTGGAAAGTGGCTTCCGACGTTGCGATGACTTAATATTCATTACCGCTCCTTCAAATATTATTCCAGGGGCTGTTTTAAGTAAATAATACATGAAGCCCCATCTCCTTCCCTTTCCTCCACTTGCCAGGGCCATGGACTTAATTTGCCTTAATGAGGATAAAAATCATCCTGATGGATGGCTTCGTTGCAAACTAGGTAAGGGAGGCATTCTTCTGAAATATCTGACTTCAGACGGCGAAAGGTTGAGCTGCCTTTTCCTCTAAACGGATGTCAAGATTTTGTACTCAGGTGCCTCAGGGAAAAGACCTAGGAAGTTTTCGCCAGTACAGGTAGCTTTCGACTTACGACCACGATTGGGAATCAGAATTTCTGCCGCTAAGCGAGGCGTATACAGAGTCCTAAATTCAAATCATTTGTGGCACATGAATTTCAGGGCCACTTCTCTTTTTCTCATATTTATAATTAGCATGTGAATCACTTTATCAGTATGCGAATGCAGAAGTCTTCTCTGCTTAAATTCTTGTCACCGAAACTCCAATATATTTAGAGTACCGTATTTTTCAAAGTATAAGATGCACCGGAGTATAAAACGCACCTTAGTTTTTGGAGAGGAAAATAAGAAAACAGCTGATTGGTGGGTGGATCAGCCTCCGAGAATACCCTCAATCAGCTGTTCCCAGAGGTGAATTTTAGCAACAGGTTCCTTGGTTGTGAGCTCTCTGCTTTGCCTTTTTTGCTTTTTTTTCCTGCTTCTGAAACTTCTGAAACTCTGTTTCAGAAAAAACTTTTTTTCCTGCCTCTGGAAGCCTCCGAAACAGAGCTTCAGAAAAAAAGCCTCTGAAGCTCTTTTGGGGGCCTTTTTTTCTGAAGTTTCATTTCTGATGCTTTTTTTCAGCCTCTGAAACCTCTGTTTGAGGAGCTGGGCGGGGCTACATTCGGAGTATAAGACGCACCCAGATTTTCACCCTCTTTTTTGGGGGGAAAAGGTGTGCTTTATATTCTGAAAAATACGGTAGTTTTAATGGTGAAAAAAACCATCTTGTGGGCCATCCCACAGCCATAAAATCCAAGCTCAGGTGAAAATATCAGGAATTCCATTTATTGAAACAGTTCAGTCCTTCCTGCTGAGGCCAGCAGATCTGATTATCCTACTTAGGTCCTAAATTGAACTGGAGAGATACCGGAATATTTAGTAGGTTGTCTATTTGCACATATCCTGAAAAAAAAAAAAAGAGAGAAAGAAAGTCTGGCCAAAACCTAATGAAATCTATAAATCCCTAAGGTTGATTAGAAGCCCGAACCAAGTGTTCAAACTGTTAACTAGTTGGCTGCATTACCCATTCAATCTCCCACTTTAAATATACAGTGGTCAACATGACCTCTGGATATATCCATTGTATGCTGGTTTGTTTGCACTTTGCCCTCTTAAGATTTTAAATGGGATTATTGTTTGGAAGTCTTTTATTCTCTATGGGGCAGCCTTGAAGATGGCCATAAGCTACAGCTGGTTCAGTATACCACAGCACAGCTGGTAAGGGAACTATTCACTGTTGAAACAACCTCTTGGGTTGCTGAACTGAAGGTACTTACAATGGTCATTCATGACTATTTACGATATGTGTCAGGCTCCAAAAGACACATATCGAGTTTCTTTTAAGCAGTTTCCTTTATTGTTCCTCACCTAGAGACTGGAATCTTGCCAGACTAAAGCAAACTGCTTGCATCATGAATTTGCAACGTTCGGAGAACTTCTAGGGAGAAGCTGCCTTGATCATCTTCCTCCCAACCAAACTTTCTAAACCAGGGGTGTCAAACTCGATTTCATCGAGGGCCGCGTCAGGGTTGTGTTTGACCTCGTGGGTCTGGGGTGGGTGGGTGTGGCCAGGGTGGGTGTAGCCAGCTCGATGTCACTTGTGTTGGGGGCGCCAAGCGCTCTGCCAGCGAAAACCAGCTCCCGAACTCCGTTTTCAGCTGCAATGGCCTCCTGCAAACCTCTGCCAGTGAAAACGGAGCTTGGGAGAGCCGTGTGTGGCCCTCCCAAGCTCCGTTTTCACTGGCAGAAGCACCATGGGCCAGTCCTTCACTGTTTCCAGGGCAGCCCCACAGGCCATATCTAAGCACCCCGTGGGACAGATCCAGCCCCCAGGCCATGAATTTGACACCCCTGATCTAAACATTGCTCTCTTTTGTTCCTCTGGAATGCAGCCGTTCCCTTCTGGGTATCCATTCAGACTATGTTCCATCACAATCCCCATGCAGTTTACACACTTTGTGTCCTGGTGGGACTCAGATTTGGAGTCAGAGGAGAGGACCGACAATGAGCTGCCAATTCCAGAGCCAGCTCCAGAAGTGCCAACAGATGTTGTGCCACTAGCTCCAGCATCACCAGACGGACTGCAGTCTGAGCAGGCAGAGGAGGTGGGGTAAACCAGGACCAAGCAGTCACAGATGCTCTCAGTGTCTGAAGATGAGAACATGGCATTGTCGCCCCTTCCCTACACCAGAGCTTGGTGTGCTGCAAAGATAGTAGAGGGCTCTGTGAGACTGCTTGTGTGGAAGAAGTCTCGCTCCACTAAATGAGCTACACCAGGGCTGCTGCTGTTAAAATGGAGCTGCAAAAATGCAAGCTCTCCACTGACAATGATTGCCCGTTAACTTCCACTCCGTGCGCCATGACTCATGAACCCCACAAGCCCGACTTCGAATCCCAACTGGTGGATGATTCTGCTCACAGCTCTGACCCTGGGACTCCACCTGATGGCTCCCTTCTATTCCACAGAATAGAATAGAATAGAATAGAATAGAATAGAATAGAATAGAATAGAATAGAATAGAATAGAATAGAAATAATGTGAATGATGTAGGAATAGTACAGGGTCAGCTATATGAACACTGAAGGACCCTCTTTATTCACATTATTATAAGAAAGAAATGTGCTTGTTTAGAGATTACACTAAGTCAGCTAAATTCCATTCTTGGTAATATATATCTTCTGAGGGGCCTAGCTGTCAAGGATGCAAGGACATCCATATGAAACAAAAAGTTACTTATTATCCAAAGCAGCCATGAATCTACACATCAGCAATCACAGAACTGAGGAAGGTTGTTTAGCTAAGATAATCTTATGAACTAGAAAATAATGAAGGAATTTAGTAATTAGAAAGTGTCAATTATAATGTAACAAATGTATGTTAACCATATATGGAAAACCGCTGTGCTCACAAAATCCTTTGTCTTGGATATGTATAAAAGCAGTTGTATCAGAGCTCTTCTGGGTTCAGAATTACAGATACAAATCTGATTCTGAAACTGCGCAATAAACTGTCTCTGGCTGACCAGGAATGTTGTTTGGTCTCATCATTCCATAACAGAACAGAACAGAACTAGAATAGAATAGAATAGAATAGAATAGAATAGAATAGAATAGAATAGAATAGAATAGAATAGAATAGAATAGAATAGAATAGAATAGAATAGAACTCTTTATTGGCCAAGTGTGATTGGACACATAAGAATTTGGTGCATATGCTCTTTGATTTGGAACTACTGTAAAGCAAATTTGTTGAAGTTGTAGGGGGAATTCACCTCTAATCTGCAAGTTGTGTGTTTGCAAATATGATTTAATAAAGGGAAGAAACAACTCTGGGTCAGTCACTGGGACCAGAGGTTTATTCTTCTCAGCTTTCGGACTCGTGCTGAAGCTCATCCCTGAGGATGGGCTCCAACACGAGTCCGAAAGCTCAGAAGACTAAATGTCTGGTCCCAGTGACCAACAAAAATCAGATCCTGCAACATTATCCTGGGATACATATATTGGCCTTCATTCATGAGAACCACTCTCTGTGTATTTGTGTGTGCTTGGCCTGGGACAAGATACTTACTGTATTTTTTGGAGTATAAGACGCACCTTTTCCCCCCCTAAAAGGGGGTGAAAATTTAGGTGCGTCTTATACATCGAACATAGCCCTGCCCACCCACTGGCCCCCACCCTTTGGCCTCTGCCTCCCAGCAGTTACCTCCTTGTAGCAAGCAGCAAGAAGAAAGAGCTCCTTTCAGCTTCAGCACAGCCTAATTAGCACAAGTTGATTGGATCGGCCTCCCGAGTCTCAGCTGTTTTGCTCTCAGCTGTTTTGCGTGGGCCTCTGCTGCTTGCTGCAAGGAGGCAAATTGCTGGGAGCAGTTTTTATTTTTTTTCTTGTGCTAATCAAGCGATGCTGAAGATGAAAATGAAAGTAAAGCAGGCTGATTGCTGTTTGCTGCAACAAGGCAAAATTGCTGGGAGGCAGAGGCAGATTTCTTTTTCTTGTTTTTCTCACCAAAAAAGGTAGGTGCATCTTATAGTCTGGTGCGTCTTATACTCCGAAAAATACGGTAGCTCTGATGACATACTCTCCTGACATCAACTATTAGAGTTTTATTTTTGCATGATGGGGCCCATATTAAGAAACTGCTCACCACTGCCCCTGTTGAATCAAGCTTCCTCCTATTATTGTTTAGGAGGCAATTCAGAACGTACGGCCCATGTTTTTAATGCTACTGTTTTAGTTTTGCATTGTATATGTCCTCAATTTCTTTTAGTGTTGCTTTTATTGATTTTTTTTAATTGTATTTTTGTTAGCTGTCCAGAGCCATTAAGAATGCGGGCAATATATACGTTTTCCGAATAAATCAGAAAACTATGTTAGGGATAAGAAAAAGGGTGCTTATTCGATCTCCATGTGCCCATCAACTCTTCCCTGCGTGAGGCTCTGCCTCGTTTATTGTGTTTATAAATGCTCTTTGTTTCGTTTAATGGGAAGTTGTCATATAGGTTGTCCTCTACTTATGACCGGTCACCTAGCAACCATTCAAAGTTACTACAGGACCCAGTTTGAGGACCCAGATTGTGTGGGCAATAAGCTGACTTTGTATAAATATACAAAAGAATGAAGGCTATTGCTTAGCGCATTGTAAGCCACCCTGAGTCTCCGGAGAAGGGCGGCATATAAATCAAATTAAAAAAAAAATTAAAAAAAAAAAAAAACTACAGACATCCCCTTAGCAAAGTAATAAATGTATTTATTAAATTTTTATGCTGCCCATCTCACTATCATGTGACTCTGGCATTTCTTTAACCACTGCCCACAAAAATTCACAAAATCAAGTGCAATCAAATGGTAACCTTCTTAATGACTGGCATGTCTTACAACCATAATTCCTTGCTGGCTGGGGCATTCTGGGAGTTGCCAAAGTGGCCAAAGTTGAGAAACTGCTTTAAACTATAGGATATGCAGATCAAAATAGAACATTGCCACAAGCTTAGCGCCTAGCAACATCAATGCTCAGAAACGTGAAGCTGACATAGCTCCTTGGCAGATTTATGCAAGAAATAAACCCACAAAAAGGCTGGTGAGTGGGTTCCCAACACACAGGGGTGGGCTTCAAAAATTTTAGCAAGGGGTTCTCAGCCTGAGTGTGGCCATGGTGGGAGTGGCCTAGTCAGCGTCCTGCACCATGGTGTGGGGGGTATTTTTTGCCCTCCCCGGGCTCCGGAGGCTTTTCTTGAGCCTCCAGGAGGGCGAAAACGGCCTTCTCAGGCTCCGGAGGCCCTCTGGAGGCTGGAAACATGCCCGTTTCCGGCCTTCCCAAACTTCCAGTAGGTCCATTTTTTGCCCTCCCCAAGCCTCCACACCAGTGGTGGGTTGCCCCGGGTTCGGACCAGTTCTATAGAACCGGTAGTAAAACCGGAGGGAGGCTCCATCCACTGACCCCGACGTCAACAGAATGCTTCTGCGCATGCGCAGAAGAGCGTGCGCATGTGCAAGCACGCGCGCACAGCCCCATTGCAAACCAGTAGTAAAGGTAAGTAGAACCCACCCCTGCTCCACACGTGCCCTCCACTTACCTGCATCCCAAACGAGCCACATGGGGACTCCTGGGAGGGGAGGGGAGGGGAGGAGTGGGCAGTGCCAGCCAGGCGTGGGATTTGGGGGTTCTCCGAACTGCACAGAATCTTAGCTAGAGGTTCTCTCGAACCCTTGCAAACCCCCAGCAGCCCACCCCTGCCCATACCCCTGCAGTGTTGTGAACCTCCTAGAATCATCTTGCAACAATGGTATTCTCCCCCCCCCCCCATTCAAGATCATTTAGAAGCAAATGGCACCGACACATTTTTTTTTGCAGTGAGTGGACATGATTGTAATTTTCTGCCTGGGAAGCAAAATAATTACTTTACAAGATACATGCACATGCCAATGTAGGAGCTATAACACGGTGCTGGCTAGGTGTGTGTGGTTGCGTGTGTGTGTGTTGGAGGAAAAAAAGAGAGAGCGAGGGAGAGAAGTAGATTGTGATGAATGCATCTAGATTGACGGCATTTACAAACAAGGTAGCCAGGAAAATTCAATGCTGATTGTTGAAAGGGAAAAAAAAAATGATAAGTACTGGAAACATAAAAGTTCTCGCTTGGCAAATAATCACTCTGACTAGCTCTCATACATTTTTTGCCTTCAAAACATTTTTATCATTTGGAAATGAAATACAGGAGGAGAAAACCCTTTCAACAACGGGACCCGAAAGAATCATTTCCAAAGCTTTATTTTCGAACGATAGCTGTACAATGAGCTATGGGGTAGGTCGATCTGAAGTGAAAGCAAAAACACGGAAAGTGGGCAGATTAGACATTCTTCCACGGCTTTCAAATTCTTGTAGGCATCATCTCAAACTTTGAAGTTCCTGAAAAATCTTTATTTCCTGAAGCGAAAGAAAGATGGATCGTTCTTAAAATTGTGTAGGTTCATTTTCAGGGGGATCTCAGCCAATGTAGAGATATTAATCAGTGATGGATGCCAATGCTAGCTAATGTTTTGGACGCGACTCAATATTTTGCGTTAAGACTAACACCGTGATAAAATTTGTTTTGCAATTCCTTCCTCTACAGCAGGGGTGTCAAACTCAAGTCCTGGGGGCCAGATGCGGCCCATGGGGTGCTTAGATCTGGCCCACAGAGCTGCCCTGCAAACAGAGAAGGACCGGCCTGTGGTACCTCTGCCATAGAAAATGGAGCTCGGGCGGGCTTCATGTGGCCCTCCTAAGCTCTGTTGTCAACTCACGAAGCATTCCTGCCTGCTCTCGAGTTGCCATAGGCAGGGGCATGGGAAAACTGAGCCACACAGCTGCATCGAGGAACTTGCATTTCAGTCAAAACAAAGCACATTCCAGCCGACAACATCAAGGTCATCTCCAGGAGTACCTACAGTGGCCAGAGGGAGTGATTTCTACAACCCGCAAAATTGCTTCGTTGGGGAATGTGAGTGATGGCACACCTTGGGGGGAGGGGGAAACAGAGTCAGAGCCAAGGCGCGAATTAAGTGTGGTCAGAGTTGGCTTCACTTGGATCATACCGACATGAAGCTCCTAATAAATAACTGGATTTCTTTTGAAGCTTGGCTTGAAGCTCACAATTTAATTAGGGCATTGGTTGGAACCCTGACATCCATTTTTGCTGGCAGAGGGTTGCAGGAGGCTGTTGCAGCCGGAAACGGGAGCTCGGGAGCCCGTTTTCGCTGGCAGAGTGCTTGGGCCACCACAGGCGCCCCCGACATGAGTGATGTCAAACTGGCCATTCCCACCCCCGGCCACACACACACCCCAGTCCCCCGAGGTCAAATACAATGCTGATGTGGCCCTCAATTAAATTGAGTTTACACTCCTGCTCTACAGGATTCTCAGAATGCTTCAGAAATTCTTTCTGGTGGCTTTCTAAAATTCACTTCCATATTGGAGATACCACTCTTGTTAGTCCCCTCTATCCACCATCATTCTGAAGTTTCTGTGGTTGCTCTCATTTCCCAGTTTAAGCAAGGCCTCTGGAAGTCTTCAGCCAAGATTCAATTGAACCATGGGAAGTTAAGAAGGTTACGGGTCACTGGAGAGGCGATGATACAATGAAAGACAGGGCATTTTTACTCACGTCACATCCTTAACACCTTGGACTTACAGAAGTACAACAAAATGATGACTTGCCTCTAAGAGTTCCTCTAATCTACTCTTGTCCCATGAAAGCAAATTGTCTTCAAACCAATGAAAATAACCAGGAAGGGGGGAAAATGCAATAATGTTTTTGCCATGAATAGGTCAACATTCGGCCTATTCGGCCACGCGGGGGATTATGGGAGCGACGGGGCGCACCCATGTGACTCTTCTCCTGCGTGAGCTGCATTGGCTTCCGGTGGACTTCCGGGTGCGCTTCAAGGTGTTGGTGATCACCTTTAAAGCGCTCCATGGCTTAGGGCCAGGGTACTTACGGGACCGCCTTCTGCCACCAATAGCCTCCCACCGGCCAGTTCGCTCCCACAGAGAGGGCCTCCTCAGGGTGCCGTCGGCCAGACAATGCCGGCTGGCGACCCCCAGGAGGAGAGCCTTCTCTGTGGTGGCACCTACCCTTTGGAACAATCTACCCCCAGAGATACGAGTGATCTCCGACGTCCGGACTTTTCGTCGGGCCCTAAAAAGTTATTTTTTTCAGTTAGCCGGTCTCTCTTGATTTTATGGTTGATTTTAAAATTTGATACGGATTTTAAATTGATAAATTTTAAATTACGGGCCAAATTTATCTAATTATTTTAAATCTATTTTTAACTGTAACTTTATGTATAAATGTTTTTATTTTGGCTGTTCACCGCCCTGAGTCCAAAAGGAGAAGGGCAGTATAGAAGTTTGAATAATAAATAAATAAATAAATAAATAAATAAATAAATAAATAAATAAATAAACAAACAAACAAACAAACAAACAAACAAACATAAAGATGGCTGCATTTCCTTTCTAGCTGGAGAATGAGGAAGAGACAACATCTATTAAGAATGAAAAGTGGCCCAAGTCAGTTTAAAAAAAAAAGAGCAAGGATTGTTTCAGGGTTCAAATAGAGGGTGGAAGCACCAATTCCAGTGGTTACACAGAAGAACATAAGGTAAGGAGATTGTCAGAGTATGAATATACATAGACTGGAATAGATCAGCCAATGGGGACTGTTTGGAAACTGAAACATAGTATTTGTTTGTATGGGGCTATAAGACAGTTTGGAGCCTGGGTGTGGCTTAGACTTGCTGAACTGTATATAAGAGTTGGTTTGGCCTCTGTAACTTTGCAGCCTCTGTAAAATATTTTAGCCTCTGATATTAGGACTCCTAACATCAAAAATGTCATCAAAAAAGCACAACAAAGAATGTTCTTTCTGCGCCAACTGAGAAAGCTCAAACTGCCCAAAGAGCTGCTGATTCAATTCTACAGAGGAATGATTGAGTCTGTCATCTGCACCTCCATAACTGTCTGGTTTGGTTCTGCAACCCAACAAGACAGACACAGCCTTCAGAGGATCATTAGAACTACGGAAAAAACAATGGCTACCAACCTGCCTTCCATTGAGGACCTGTATACTGCACGAGTCAAAAAGAGGGGTGTGAAAATATCTACAGACCCCTCACATCCTGGACATAAATTGTTTCAACTCCTACTCTCAAAATGACGCTATAGAGCAATGCACACCAGAATAACTAGACATAAGAACAGTTTTTTCCCAAACACCATCACTCTGCTAAACAAATAATTTCCTCAACACTGTCAAACTATTTACTAAGTCTGCACTACTATTAATCTTCTCACCATTCCCACCACCCATCTCCTCCCACTTATGACTGTATGACTGTAATATTGTTGCTTGTATCCTTACGATTTATATTGACTGTTTCCTAATATGATTTGATTGCTTATTTGTACCCTATGACTATCATTAAATGTTGTACCTTATGATTCTTGATGAATGTATCTTTTCTTTTATGTACACCGAGACCATATGCACCAAGACAAATTCCTTGTGTGTCCAATCACACTTGGCCAATAAAAAATTCTATTCTATTCTATTCTATTCTATTCTATTCTATTCTATTCTATTCTATTCTATTCTATTCTATTCTATTCTATTCTATTCTATTCTATTCTTCTATTCCCATTCCATTCCATTCATTATTCTATTCTATTCTATTCTATTCTATTCTATTCTATTCTATTCTATTCTATTCTATTCTATTCTATTCCATTCCATTCCATTCCATTCCATTCCATTCCATTCATTATTCTATTCTGTTCTATTCTGCTCTATTCTATTCTATTCTATTCTATTCTATTCTATTCTATTCTATTCTCTGTATCTCTCTACTCTGTAATGACTTGCATCTATGAATATTGCTTCTGTGTTAATGATATTGTATGCTGAATTCTCCTGTATGGTATTGTATGTAAAGAAGTTTCTTATGTAATTTGAATCCTGCTGAAGTTCATTTAATTGTGTCTGATTGTGTGTGCTGCAACAATCTCTGACAGAGATGTTTCCATCACTAACTCATCTCTGTAATGAATGGACTGTCATTCCAGAATTCAGGCATATTTGGACATGAACAGAATTGTTTTAATCTCCCAGTGCTGTTAAAAGAACCAGTCATTCAGAAGAATACAGCAGAGGTTGTATAATTTTCATAGTTTAGGGAGATAGTCAGTTTTATTCGGTATATATATCAAGGAATTTATCTTCCAGAAAAAGTCTTCTTTTAAATTTGGATGTGCAGCTGGCATAAGATAATCATTGAAGTGATTCTTTAGGTCAACAGTTTAGGAATGACTGAGATAATCATCATAGCACTTGCTGGAATTTTATTTATTATTATCTACTAACAAAGTTTATATGGCCACTCACGGTGATCCCAATACCTAAGCCAATAAAAAACTCCAATAACAGCAATCAAACCAACTGTCAACTAGCAAAGCATCCCTGGCCTGCTATCGAGTTGCCATAAGCAAGGGGGGATGGGAAACCGACGAAACAGTATGGCAGCGAAAGACAAATGTACATTCCAGACTTATCTCTCTCAAGGCTGTATCCCAGGGTTACCCACAGCGGCCAGAGGGGACTGGTCTCTACAACTTGTGAAATTGCTCCATTGGCAAGTGTGATTGATGACACACCCTGGGGGGGGGGAGGAGAGAAACAGTGTCATGATTGAGGCGTAAATGACATAGGGTCAGAGCTGGCTTCACTTGGGAATGTGCCGACATGAAGCTCCTAATAAATAACTGGATTTCTTTTGAAGGCTCATGATTTAATTAGGGCATCTGTCGGAACCCTGACACTAACCACTTAATGGACCCCAAGGGTCCCCAGGCAGAACCAGGTATTCAGGATCTTTCAAAAGAATGCAAAACTGGGGGCGGGGAGGGTCAATCTTATTTCCACAGGGATAATGTTCCTGCAGGTGGTCCCACCACCATTTTGCTGTTCATCCCAGATAAGTTGGAATTACTTTAAGGAATCAGTTTTTTTTTTTTCATTCCTGTATTTAATCTTCCTTAAATTAATAAAGCCCTTCTCTCTGGATGGGTAGAACATAGCTGATTTGCATCGTGGGTCCTTTATGGACAAAGGGCTTAATGTAACTTTTCTAACGCAAGCAAAGTCCTTGTTCCAATTAGATTTCTCGGAGAACCCTGCAACATTAAATTACAAGAAAATAATATGACCGCAGACACCCAATAATTGTTTTAGCCTCCTACTCCGCTCCGCAAAACAGTTTAGTTTTGTAGATGATGGGATTTCTGATAGTCTCTTTTTTAATGCCACCTCTGAACCGTTTCCCTTTCCTTCGGGTTCCCCCTCCTCTTCCTTATAGCCGACGAGGCCCCGAAAGAGATTGCCTTCTGCCCATTCCTGATGCTCATTATGTCGGTAGTGATGGCCTTTCCCCTCACCGTTATGCCTGGAACACTGAAAGGCAGAGACCTCTATGGTGTGACTGAATAGTTTTTGTCAGTATTCAGGGTGTTACAGGAGGAAAGCATAATACATTCTGGCACTCAATTGAATATGACATGATAATGAGTGTTAACATCATGTGCACCCCTTTGCCAACAGAGGGGAAAGTCATGTTAGATTACAGCAAAACACGGCAGCAGGGTGAATTCCATTTGGTTGCTTCTCTGCCTCTTTCTCCGTTCAATCTCAGGACCGATGCTGTAAGTTTCCAAAGAACAACGGTAATAATATCTTTTCCTCTGATTCGTTCAGGAGCTTGGGAAACTGCTTAGCGCCACTGAATTGAGGAATATGTGCTTATTATGCTTCTCCCACACTCCAGTTGTTTATTGAGACTGATGACGTGCTCTTAACAGTGTCAACTAGTAAATCAGCTGAAAAGGAGGGAAATCTTTTTTTCTGGCTTACAGAGAAAGATGCTCCTACTAAAAATTACTATTGTGCCTCCGCTACATAGCAATAGACTTATATACCGCTTTGATGGTGCTTTACAGACCTCTCTAAGCGGTTTACAGAGTCAGCATCTTGCCCCCAACAATCTGGGTCCTCATTTTACCCACCTCGGAAGGATAGAAGGCTGAGTCAACCTTGAGCCGGTCAGGATCGAACTCCTGGCAGTCGGCAGAATTAGCCTGCAATATTGCATTCTAATCACTGTGCCACCATGGTCCGTCCTTCCTTCCTTCCTTCCTTCCTTCCTTCCTTCCTTCCTTCCTTCCTTCCCTCCCTCCCTCCCTCCCTCCCTCCCTCCCTCCTTCCTTCCTTCCTTCCTTCCTTCCTTCCTCCCTCCCTTCCTCCTTCCCTCCCTCGCAGTAGCACTTAGATTTATATACTGCTTCACAGTGCTTTACAGTCCTCTCTAAGTGGTTTACAGAGTCAGCCTATTGCCCCCAACAATCTGGGTCCTCATTTTACCCACCTCGGAAGGATGGAAGGCTGAGTCAACCTTGAGCCTGGTAAGATTCGAACTGCCAAATTGCAGTGCAGTCAGCAGAAGTAGCCTGCAGTACTGCACTCTAACCACTGTGCCACCATAGCTCATGCACTCTATATACTCTTCTAAGTACAATGGAATGCCAGCCTTCCTTTTAGTAGATGATACAATCTAAAACAAGACTGACCTTCTTTCTTTCTCCTTCCAATCCAGAAATTGCTCATCATTTATCGTGCTGTTTTTCAAACTTGGCAACTTTAAGATGGGTAGACTTCAATCCCACCCCCCCACCCCCCGAATTCTCCAGCCTTCACACTTGGTAGATCGTCTACAAGAGGGTTGTTCACTTGTGAAAAAGGAGAACTGGCCTACCACCAAGTTCTAGTTGATAAATCCAAAAGAGGAACCCAGCTGTGTATGTCTATGGAGATTCTCAATCCTCCAGGTCATGGTTGTCCCAAATGTGTTTTTTTCAAAAAGCAACTGGTCTTTCTTTGTTTTCCCTTGAAGACGTTTCGCTCCTCATCCAAGAAGCTTCTTCAGTTCTTCATCTAGAATGGAAGAAGCTTCTTCAGTTCTTCATCTAGAATGGAAGAAGCTTCTTGGATGAGGGCGAAACGTCTTCAAGGAGAAACAAAGAAAGTCCAGTTGCTTTTTTTGAAAAAGCACCTTTGGGACAATCCAGACAGGATCAGAGAAATACTGAGTCCTGCTCGTTCTTGTGAAAATCATATCACTGTCCCCACAAGGAAGAAATACTTCCTTGATCTTGTATCGAGAGTTCCGTTATTTGGCTAGTTGTCTTATGCAGGATTGTAAAAGTAAAGGTAAAGGTTCCCCTCGCACATATGTGCTAGTCGTTCCCAACTCTAGGGGGCGGTGCTCATCTCCGTTTCAAAGCCGAAGAGCCAGCGCTGTCCGAAAACATCTCCGTGGTCATGTGGCTGGCATGACTCAACGCCAAAGGCACACAGAACACCGTTACCTTCCCACCAAAGGTGGTCCCTATTTTTCTACTTGCATTTTTTTACGTGCTTTCGAACTGCTAGGTTGGCGGAAACTGTGAGAAATAACAGGAGCTCATTTTGTTACGTGGCACTAGGGATTCGAACCACTGAACTGCCGACCTTCCGATCGACAAGCTCAGCATCTTAGCAACTGAGCCACCACGTCCCTTATTAAAGGTAAATGTCGATGGATGTAAAAGAAGATGGGACTTCTACATCTTTATAAGTGATTTTTTTTTTTATTTGATTTATATGCCACCCTTCTCCGAAGACTCAGGGCGGCTTACAAAGTGCTAAGCAATAGCCTTCATCCTTTTGTATATTTTTATACAAAGTCAGCTTATTGCCCCCACAAACTGGATCCTCAATTTACCTACCTTAGAAAGGATGGAAGGCTGAGTCAACCTTGAGCCTGGTGAGATTCGAACCTGCAGTAATTGCAGGCAGCTGGTCTTAATAACAGGGTGCTTTAAACCACTGTACTACCAAGGCTCCTAAGATTCCCAGAGTTGTTAGTTTCCATGGAGATGATGCAGGTCGAAATTGCCCTTTTGACACAAGGAATGTAGGAACAAGGGGTCCATCCCCTTTTTTCATTGTAGTGTTCAGTATCCCAAGAATTCACACCACTTTTTTTAAAAAAAAGCAAAGGGATCAATTCCAATTCTAAATTCAAAGTATCTAAACAGGGAAGGAGATGTTGAGATTTTAAGTACCAATATCATCTTTGAGTTTTTCATGTGTGATTTGGTTTTCTGTTACCCGTGAAGACCAGTATGTTAAAAAGAAATAAATCTCAGAATCCAGCTATCTAAACTGAACCATGCACAAAAACAGTAATCAGCTTCTAAAATGTGGGGACCCTAAAGAAATTATTCGTAAATTGCCGTATATGTAATGAAGTTCATCAAGAAAATTGAACTTCTTTTAATAGAACAATTTTCCTCAAGCTGGTACATATTCTGCAGATAGACGGACTACAGGATTACTCTACAAAATAACAAGCGTTGCTGTTTGGGGAATAATTATGCAGTATAGATTCTCTTCTTGTAGACCTTGGCTTTGTATCTTTTGCCATCCTTTCTCAGGTTCCATTGTCTTGAAGCTTCTTAGAATTGAAAAAATGGTGAGTCTCAAAAGAGGAGAATGTTTGTAGCTCGGGGTTGAAATGAGGGGCCCTTGGTGGTCTCTGAGCTTGGTTATTTTCTTGCAGACGTTATCCAAACTAGGTGTTCTGTCCCTGTCCCACACACACACACCAACAGACGTCCAAGAGTTAAAAACCAAACCAGCCGACAAAATCCTTATGATAACAGAACTTGGCAGCAACCTATTGGCTGCCTGCCAAGAGTTTATTACTCACGAAGGGAAGAGATAACTTCTCTCTGCTTCTGGTACATCAAAGTAAAATGTTCAATAATTACAGAGTAACTTAAGTCCAAATATAATCCAGCAAAGCCGATAGCAAAAGTCCGGCAATGCAGAATGGCGTGGAAGCTTTCAGCTTTGTTCGTCACAAGGCTTGACTGGCCACCACGCTCCCTTTTATACCCTGTGGGGTGTGGTCCAGTGACTCAGCCTAACTCTGGTACGCCTCCTCTTTTGTTGCGTGCGCTTATCTCTCCGACGCTGGCATGGATCCAGCCAAGACTCATCCCCGTCACTGTCCAACTGCTCCTGCACGGGGATACCTGGCTCCTGGCCAATCTCTTCTCCGTCGGGAGACACCTGAGGCATTACCAGAGAGGAGGGTCCTGGAGAGGGAGGCCCGGCCAACTCCTCTCCTTCCCTTTCGGAGCCTTCTCCCTCCGATAAGATGGGCTCGGGGGTCAGAGCCACAACACTAGGTAATATCATCAGCACCAATGACGTTACCTAGTTTGGGTGATGAAAAGTTTACAAGAAAACAACCAAGCTCAGAGAACATCAAGGACCCTTCAAAGGGGAGTCACACGTTTTGCATGTAGGGATCCTGTTCACTGCTTTCCTTGAGTCCCTGAACCACTTGGCTTGGGGTATGCAGAGTGAAAAAGGACCCGAAATGTAAGCAAAGGCAGACATTTTTTCCACCCCTGCACAGTTACCGTACAGACACCTGTGCTAGCGGTATTTGTTACTGTCTCATTCAGGGTCCTGCAGTTCTATTTAGGGGACGTTAAAGAAGCAGCTGAGACAGTAAAGCAAGCAGCGGCAATCAGAGGCCTGCAATGAGGCTGGGTTGCTAGCTCCGAGCTAATATAACCCAGCACTTCATCACTGATACGGTGGGTTGCTTGAGAAGATAAGGCACCCTTAAAGGTGACACGCTGTTCCAGTGCAAAAGCCAGGGCTATTCATTGTGAGTCCGGTGTAAATGGGGGTGGAGGGGTGGGGAAACGCCATTAGCGTCGTTCCACCTGAAATGGAGCATCGAAAAGAAGAACAAGAGAGGGTTGCGGCAGGGGTGAAATGTAAAATTTGTTACTACCAGTTCTGTGGGCATGGCTTGGTGTGTGTGGGGGGTAATGTGACTGGGTGGGCGTAGCCAACTTTTTTTTTTTTTTAACTTTTCAAAGCATTTTTTCTACAACCTCTTCGGATGAAGAGGTTGCAAAAAAAATGCTTTTAAAAGCCTCTCTGCCGATCAGGCAACTCAGCTGGGATCGTCAGAAGCTTTTCATAGCATTTTTTCTACAACCTCTTCGGCTGAAGAGGTTGTAAAAAAAATGCTTTTAACAGCCTCTGACGATCCCAGCTGAGTTGCCTGATCGTCAGAGACTTTTTTTTTCTTTTAAAAACATTTTTTTCTACAACCTCTTCAGCCAAAGAGGTTGCTTTAAAAAATGCTTTGAAAAACCTCTGACGATCAGGCAACTCAGCTGGGATCATCAGAGGCTTTTCAAAGCATTTTTTTTTAACCACCTCTTCGGCTGAAGAGGTTGCAGAAAAAAATGCTTTGAAAAGCCTCTGATGATCCCTGCTGAGCTGTGCGATCATCAGAGGCTTTTTTTTTTTTACTTTTAAAAGCATTTTTTCGGCGGAAGAGGTTGTAGAAAAAATGCTTTTAAAAGTAAAAAAAAAAAGCCTCTGATGATTGTGCGGCTCAGCTGGGCATGGGGGGGGTTTGCAGGGTTTTTGCTACCGTTCTCTGAACCGGATCAGGTGATCCGGTCCAGACTGGGAGTATTTCACCCCTGGGTTGCGGGTAGCATTTCAACGCTGTTGTAGAAAGTGCGAAGGTGCCACCCTCCAAGCTGCCAGATCTGGTTAGAAATCAAAGACCCTTCTACAGTCATGGCCAAAATTGTGGAAACCTTTTGGGAAAAGTGTATTTTTGAGATTTGATGGTTAATAACACCACTTTTGGGGGGGGGGGTGTTAAGATAATGATACTCCACTGCTGGAATGGCCTGGGAATAGTCCAGACCTTCACCCAATTGAAAATCTATGGAGCCGACTAAAGAAACTCGTTAGTCAGAAGCGACCCAGCAATAAAGCCCAGTTAATAGACGCCATCATTCAATCTTGGTTTCACATTAGAACAGCTGCAGAACTAAAAGACTTGGTTCACTCCATGGGAAGACGTTGTAAGGCCGTCATTCATGCTAAAGGTTACCCAACTAAGGATTAACTGACGTGGTGATAATTTTTGTACATCTCGTTTTTTCTATGGTGATCATGTTTGTATATCTCGTTTTTTTCTACGTGTTTCACTTTTCTTCTTTCTATTGTAACTGCTATTCTAATAGCAAATCCTTCATAAAAGTCATTGCATTACATTCATGATTCAATTATCTTTCCATTGATATATAATTTTATGGTTCTACTCCTCCCAAAAAAAAATAAAAGTGGTGTTATTAGCTAGTTTTAGAAACTACACTTTTCCTAAAAGGTTTCCACAATTTTGGGCACTATTGTATACTTCATTGAGGATATGAAGGACATCTGGAGAACTTCTGACAGTGTAGCTTCCATTCTCAGCAAATCCATCAGCACAGCCAAACTATTTCGGAGGGTTTCCCCACCGTTTTCCAGCAGCATTCTTCAAAATGTGGAGGAGGAGGGGGAAGAGAAGGAGAGAGAACTCAGTGGCAAACAACAGGGCTCCCTAACATGGAACCAGTTGTCCTTGTGAAGTTTAGGTTGAACTGCACAATCATCTCATTCCATACTTTTCAGGAGATGTTTTTTTTTTAATGTTTTATTTATGTAACATTCCATTTTCATCAAACAGTGTGTGTTCTGTGTGCAGTTATTTTTAAACAATCATAATACACATATTTGTTATGGTATTCATCACTGTAATATTGATAATATAATAATATGATAACAATAATACTTAACATCATCTTCCTTAACAACTCTCCACTTTGGCATTTCCTCCTTTTATATCTCCTCCTTTCTAACTTCTGTTTCTATTGTCTAGCCACTGATAAAATATGTCCCATATCAAAAAATATTCAGTTTCTTCTTTATCCTTAATAATAAGCATTAGTCGATCCATTTCTGCACATTCTAATATTTTCTTATTACATTCCCCTCAAACGGAATCTCATCATTTTTCCATACAATTCTAGCTAATATATGCAAAACCAGATATGTAGACTGTTTATCATATTTTTCTGGTAGAATGCCCAACAAAAATATCTCTGGTTTCAGGTCTATACTGTATGTTGCTTTGTCATTTTTTTCCAGCCAAGTATGTATTTTGGTCCAGTATCTTTTAGCTTTGGGGCATGTCCACCACATATGGTAATAGGAACCAGATGACTGATTACACTTCCAACAATTAGCAGATCTTATCTTTATACATTTTTGCCAATCTTGCCGGTGCAAAATGCCATCTATAAAACATTTTATACAGATTTTCCTTATAGGCAGTTGACATAGTCAATTTAATATTTCTATCCCATAGTTTCCAGCAGCATTCTGCAAAATGAGGAGGGGGAAGAGAGAGAGAGGGAACTCAGTGGCGAACAACAGGGCTACCCAGCATGGAACCAGTTGCCCTTGTGAAGTCTAGGTTTGAATTTATTCACACTGCACAATCATCTCATTCCATACTTTTCAGGAGATGTTGAGGAAATTGCTGTAGCAATTTCCCCTTTTTGCAATGAATGTTTAGCTTAGCAGCAGCTGACGCTGATTCTTGCTTAAATCACAGAGGGACCTGACATACCACTGTTAGAACATCTGTCACTAATCGGCATTGGATGAGTCAAATCTTCTTTCAAATATTAGGCTAGGTGGATCACTTCTGCACACGACCAACCCATAGGCTGGAAGCAAGTAGAGCTGCCAAAAGGCAGGAATGGATCCTCAGGAGGAGGTCTCCTCGAGAGTAAGGCTTGGGGCTAAGTGGCCACTCCCCTAGCCTATTTAAGGAAGGACAACGACTGAGGCAATTTGCAGGAAACAACTTCGTTCATATTCCTTTGCGTCTTGATTCCAGAAACGTCTGATCGGCTCTTGCTCCTTTCTTGTCAGTTTTCCTGCAAATTGCTTTTGGGCATTCTGCCAACCACAATAAGATTACGGTTATCTGAAATACTGTGTTTCAGAATTGAGTTATTATTCTTTGGATTCTTGTCAGCTGTTAATGAAGTTAAATTAACAGCCCTTGTTCAGAAAAGACTGATTTAAACTGTACTTGTGTTTGAACAACTATTAAGAAAAACTCATTAGTTGTCCTTAATTAGTAAACTAGGGTTTGTACGGACTTTGTGTGTGCTGCATTCTTTGGGGTCCGTAGCTGGGGCAGAACACTCAGGCTCACACTCAGCTGTTCGGGGGAGTGATCAAACGAGCCACTCAGCATCCCGCCCCGATCGCCGCCAGCGAAACCAGCTCTCTTCCACCCAGTGCCACTATCACCATCCACATATCCAAGTTCTATTATCATTGCCCATGTACCCTCGCCATGCTCCGTATCAGGTTTGTTTGCCGCACACCTGAATCCCCTTCTTTGTATATTTCGTATATTTCGTCACTCTATTGCAGCTTGTGTGTTGAGCGGAGGACATGGTGGACGTGGCTCGGCAACTGGACTTTCTTCTTTTTTCCTTGAAGGCGTTTTGTTTCTCATCAGAGGAGATGATGAATGTCTTTTGGGACATCCTTTCATGATGCAATAGTTGCAAATCTTTCTCCTTCTGCTTGGTCCAGCCTGATTAGTGTGACTGTGCTATGTTTCAGGAGCCTTTGTAACAAGCCTACAAGGGAGTCAGAGTAACTACGGCAACTGTAGAACATTTTTCTTTGGTATAGTAGGTGTAAGGAATGTGGTGTCTCAGTGGCTAAGATGCTGAGCTTGTTGAACAGAAAGGTCGGCAGTTCAGCGGTTCGAATCCCTAGTGCCGCGTAACGGGGTGAGCTCCCATTACTTGTCCCAGCTTCTGCCAACCTAGCAGTTCGAAAGCAGGTAAAAAATGCAAGTAGAAAAATAGGGACCACCTTTGTGTTGTGTGTGTGTGTGTGTGTGTGTGTGTGTGAAAGTTGGTTTTTGAGCTTTTTGTGGCTGTGTGAGGTTTCTGCTTGTTGCAGGGGCCATTTTGAGAGAAGTGCAGCTGCTTTTACATTGTGTGTGAGTCTGTGTTGTGCTGTGTTGTGTGTGTGCAAAGTGTGAAAGTTGGTTTTGGTTCCTCTTATTGTTTTGTGTACTTTATTATTTTTATTATTTATTATTATTGGCCACGCCCACCCAGTTACCTGACCACCAAGCCATGCCCACCAATTAAGCCACGCCCACAGAACCAGTAGGGAAAATCTTTAGATTTCACCCATGGTGGGAAGGTAACAGCGTTCCGTGCACCTTTGGCGTTGAGTCATGCCGGCCACAGGGCCAAGGAGACGTCTTCGGACAGCGCTGGCTCTTCGGCTTTGAAACAGAGATGAGCACCGCCCCCTAGAGTCAGGAACGACTAGCACATATGTGTGAGGGGAACCTTTACCTTTACCTTATAGTGTCTTTAAACTTGGCAACTTTAAGACTTGTGGACTTCGACTCCCAGAATTCCTCACCCTGCATGTTGAAGTCCACAAGTCTTAAAGTTGCCAAGTTTGGAGGCCCTTGATGAAGAGTGAGGGGTGGGAGAAAAAGTAAGGGGTTTTCAACCCTAGCCCCGAAAAAACTGGGGACAAGTGGGAAACGGACAGCCGAGGTTCCTTCCGCAATAATCAGAAAAAATAAATTAGCAGGACAACAGCTTTGGTATTTTGTTTCTTTTTTCTTTTTGCAAGAAAGGCAGCTGTCTTCTTCTGGTGGGATTTCGCTTCAGGACCGTTTCTAATACGCTCCCACTTGCCTGTTTATTCCGAAATGAAGAAAAAGCAGCAAGGAAGGTTGAAACAGCAGCAGCTGTTGCTCAGCACCGCACCTGGTTTCTGACAGTCCCTTAATGCGGTTTGGGAAGGAGACGCCAGCTGCTCGGAAGACCTGGCAAAGCCCCTCCCCGGCTCAGAAGAGCTGCAGGAAGGTAAACATCACATTGCTGATGAGAACGGCAACCTCTTGCCACAGGGTTTGCCAACTGTTGTGAGGTAAAAAAAGAAGAAAAAGGAAAAAAAAAGCCCGGCTTAATCTCCCTTGTGCTGCTAAATGAGGCTGATCTTCAGAAATAAGCAGAGAGAGAGAGAGAGAGAGTGCTTTAAGTTTGCTCTCTTCGTGACAAGATCACCGGTTGCTGTTTTCATGCCTCCATTTCTCAGGACGGTTTAAACAGGGCAGGTTCTTGTCTTTCATGATCGGGTTCGGTAGCGACTCAGTTTTGGCTGTCTTGATTCATGTGTTGTGGTCCGTCAGTGGCCTGTGCAGATTGTAGCTGATTCCGACAGCGAGGAGGCTGGTGTGGTGCTGTGCCAGCAGCCTGTGCAGCTGGCACTCGAGTCAGACAATGAGGAGGCTGGAGAAGATGTGGTGCCAGAGGCAGAGATTCAGCCAGGGCCTTCAGAAGCTCCCATAAGTGATGAGGAAGAAGAGGAGGAGCCTCTTCTCGATGCACGGGCGCGCAGAGCGGCCAAAAGGCAGGAGTGGCTCCTCAGGAGGAGGTCTCCTCAAGAGTAAGGCTTGGGGCTAATTGGCCACTCCCTTAGCCTATTTAAGGAAGGACAATGACTGAGGCAATTTGCAGGGAACAACTTCGTTCACTCTCCTTCACGTCTGGATCTTAGTTTTTTTTATCTGTGTCCTGCAAATTGCTTCTGGGCTTTCTGCCAATCCTACTAAGATTACGATTATTTATTCTTTGGATTCTTGTAGGCTGTTAAGAAAGTTAATTAACAGTTTTGTTTGAAAAAGAATGATTTAATTTAGTAAACTAAGGTTTGTACAGACTTTGTGTGTGCTGCGTTCTTTGGGGTCCGTAGCTGGGGCAGAACATCGTGAGAGTGGAGACAAGGTTTCAGGTAGCCAGAGATAAGATCTCTCCATCATTGGGTCTTTCTTGCCCCATTTGGAATACGGATAGCAATAGCACTTAGACTTATATGGGGGCTGACTAGGTGGCTCAGTGGCTAAGACACTGAGCTTGTCGGTCAGAAAGGTTGGCAGTTTGGCGGTTCGAATCCCTAGTACAGGTCTCCTGTGTGAGCAGGGGGTTGGACTAGATAACCTCCAAGGTCCCTTCCAACTGTTAGTGTTATATACCACTTCATAGTGCTTTTAAAGCCCTCTCTAAGTGGTTTAGAGAGTCAACCTTGAGCCAGTAAGACTCAAACTGCAGGCAGTCGGCAGTCAGCAGAAGTAGCCTGCAGTATTGCAGTCTAACCACTGTGCCATCCTGGCCCTTCTTTCCTTCCTTCCTTCCTTCCTTCCTTCCTTCCTTCCTTCCTTCCTTCCTTCCTTCCTTCCTCCCTCCCTCCCTCCCTCCCTCCCTCCCTTCCTTCCTTTCTCCCTCCTTCCCTCCCTTCCTCCCTCCCTTCTTTCTCCCTTCCTCCTATTTAGCACTTAGCAATAGCACTTAGATTTATATATTGCTTTACAGTGCTTTGCAGCCCTCTCTAAGCAGTTACAGAATCAGCAAATTACCCCCAACAATCTGGGCCCTCATTTTAGCCACCTTGGAAGGATAGAAAGCTGAGTCAACCTTGAGCCAGTGAGACTCGAACTGTAGGCAGCCGGCAGTCAGCAGAAGTAGCCTGCAGTGTTGCAGTCTAACCACTGCGACACCCTGGCCCTTCCTTCCTTCCTTCCTTCCTTCCTTCCTTCCTTCCTTCCTTCCTTCCTTCCTTCCTTCCCACTTTCTCCCTTCCTTCTTTAGCACTTAGCAATAGCACTTAGACTTATATACTGCTTTACAGTGCTTTACAGCCCTCTCTAAGCAGTGTACAGAGTCAGCCTATTGCCCCCAACAATCTGGATCCTCATTTTATCCACCTTGGAAGGATGGAAGGCTGAGTCAACCTTGAGCCTGGTGAGATTCAATATGCCAAACTGTGGGCAGTTGGTAATCAGCAGAAGTAGCCTGCAGTACTGCACTCTAACCACTGTGCCACTGTGGCTCAAGTGCCCTTGCAATCCTTCACGTCAATGGCACTGAAAAAGTGACTTGCTGTATAACCAGTCCTCCTACTAAATATGAAGCCTTAGTGAGACCACACCTAGAGTATGAATCCAGTTTTGGTCACCACACTATAAAGAAAATGTTGAGAGTCTAGAAAGAGTTCAGAGAAGAGCAACCAAGAGGATTAGGGGACTGGAGGCTAAAACATATGAAGAAAGGTTATAGGAACTGGGCATGGCTACTCTAGTGAAGAGAAGGACCAGGGGAGACATGATAGCAGTCTTCCAATATTTGAGGGGCTGTCACAGAGAGGAGGGGTCAAGCTATTTTCCATGGCACCCAAAGGCCAGAAAAGGAACAATTGATAGAAACTGGTCAAAGAAAGATTCAACCTGGAAATAAGAAGAATTTTTCTGACACTGAGAACAATCAAATAATTTTATGACAGTGAGAACACTGGTGGCGCAGCAGACTAATAGCCTGTTATTAACATTCAGCTACCTGCAATTACTGCAGGTTCGAATCTCGCCAGGCTCAAGGTTGACTCAGCCTTCCATCCTTTCTAAGGTAGGTAAATTGAGGACCCAGTTTGTGGGGGCAATAAGCTGACTTTGTATAAATATACAAAAGTATGAAGGCTATTGCTTAACGCATTGTAAGCCGCCCCGAGTCTCCTGAGAAGACATATAAATCAAATTTTAAAAAAAATAATTAACCAATGGAACAGCTTGTTTTCAGAAGTTGTGGGAGCTTCATCACTGGAGGCTTCTAAGAAGAGACTGGACAGTCACTTATCTGAAATGGTATAGGGTCTCCTGCTTGCACAGGGGGTTGGACTAGAAGACCTCCAAGGTCCCTTCCACACTTTTCCCCCCTGTATTCTTCATGCACAAGGTTTGGCCATTCAACCATAACATTGCTGGGCTGCCTAGATGAATTAACATGGTTCTCAAAGGTTCTTCTCCAAGACAGGCCGCCCGAGAACCATCCGCCTCCTTGCCAAAACCTGTAAAGGAATCTACCTGATTCAACAGGTGCGAAGAAGGCTGCAAGGAATATAAATGGATTCCCTCCCATAAGGGGAGGTAGTTAATTTCCTGTGTCCCCCTGCTGATGCATTACTGATTGTGATGAATGTCAAAGCAGGAGCTTGTTCCACAATCTATGAAATGATAATTTTATCTCCAGAGCGTAATTGATTGTCAACAGGAGCTGAAGGGCCAGGCACTGGGTGCTCGGTGGTGGGGAATGCTTCAGTTTTGGCAGAGGTGGGACCAGCAATGCTTACAAATGCCTCGTTTTAAGGAGAGAAGGAGGGGAAATAACAGGATGTGGTTCAGTTAAAGCTAATGAGGTAGGCCTTTCAGTTGGAACAGGGACATGTTGGAATGGAAACGATCGGTGTGGCTGGTAGCAAGCTTCATCACTCACCATTTCAGGGTAACCTGCAATTTTTCAGCACACGGGGGCCTCCGACTATTGTCTCCAAGAGTGATTTTAGAACAGATGATGGATTTAGCCATGGGGAATGACTCCGGGGAACACTAACATTTGTTTCACCAGTTGCCAAGTCTTTTTCCCATGGTGGCTCCCAAGGTGTGGCACATCCTTCCTCATTTAAGTAAGGCTCAGTGAGAGAGAGAATTAATTTCTGTTCCTTTGGGATGAGGACAAAAAGGAAGCAATTACATATTCCAGTTCTGCTTCTGCTATGTGGCTTTTCTCCACGTTTGCTTTAAGGTTGTTTTGTGTGGATTTCAGTTAAGAATGCCTCTGCAAGTTTGACGATAGAATAACTTTACTTCCTCCCCTATATTAAAACTGTGAAATATTTTTGCCCCTAAAGCAGTGATGAAATCCATTTTTTTTTTACTACCGGTTCTATGGGCGTGGCTTGGCTTGGTGGGCGTGGCAGGGGAAGGATACTGCAAAATCTCCATTCTCTCCCCATTCCAGGGGAAGGATACTGCAAAATCCCCATTCCCACCCCATTCCTGGGGGAAGAATATTGCAAAATCTCCATTCCCACCCCACTCTGGGACTAGCCAGAGGTGTTATTTGTTATTCTCCGAACTACTCAAAATTTCTGCTACCGGTTCTCCAGAACCTGTCAGAACCTGCTGGATTTCACCCCTGCCCTAAAGTACTACAGTGGGGATGGAAATTTGGGAATTTCTTCCATGCCTATATATACACCCACTCATCTGGCCTGAAGTGTAAGGATTTTTCATGCAGTAGCATTGAAATTCAGCATGGATTTGTTATCTTGATATTAGGGAAGCTAGAATGAATCTGATTTTTAAAAAATCTTGAGTTCAATTTGCAATCAAAAGCTGAGATCTCTAACCGAATTCTTTTGGTTTTAAGATGCAGCGTTTGAATGCTGAAAGTTCTCAGAAACACAGATTTGCTTCACTATTGTACCAGTTAGATCTGGGATAATATGGGATGCCAGTTCCAGAGGTGGTATTCAGCTGGTTTGGACAGGTTCACCTGAACCAGTAGCGGAAATCGTGGGTGGGCCCACTCCTGCTCCCGCCCCCGCCCCAGCTCTATGCTGTCCTATTTAGGCATGTTTTTGACGCATTGTGGAAGGCGTGTGCATGGACAAAGCACATGCACAGAAAGTGGGGTACATGTGCGGAAGGCAGACACATGTGCAAACTGGGCACGCATGCGCATGAAGCGAGAGTGCATGCCAGAGATGGGTTTCAGCAAGTTCTGACCAGTTCTGGAGAACTGGTAGCGGAAATTTTGAGTAGTTCAGAGAACCGGTAGTAAAAATTCTGACTGGCCCCATCCCCATCTGTTTTCTGCCTCCCAAGTCCCAGCTGATCGGGAGGAAATGGGGATTTTGCAGTAACCTTCCCCTGGAATGGGGTGGGAATGGAGATTTTGCAGTATCTTCCCCTGCCATGCCCACCAAATAAGGCCGACCAATCCATGCTATACCCACTAAGCCACACCCACGGAACCGTTAGTAAAACAAATTGAAACCCACCACTGGTGCATGCATGCGGGTAACCGGTAGTAACATAATGTGAAACCCACCACTGACCAGTTAATTGATGGATATGTGCTTTATTACATTTTCATCACTGAATTTCCTTGTGGGAATCTGGCAGGGAGCATTGCAAGTCTCCTGTTCTTCCCTTCCCTTCCCTTCCCTTCCCTTCCCTTCCCTTCCCTTCCCTTCCCTTCCCTTCCCAGCAAGCAGGCAAGGGGCTGCTGCTGGATGGGGGAAGGAGTGAGGGATTGCAAGATTGGCTGGGAAACTGTCACAGAAGGTTGAAAATGATGATCACATGACCACAGGAGCAGCCAAGCAGCAGCCAGTCGCACTGAAGCATCTACAATGTCCACAAATGTCATTCCCTTGGGAGTTATGGGTCCTGAATTTTGGACACATTCCATAAGTTAGCCCTATAGAACCACAGACTCATAGGACTGGATGAGATCTTGGATGTCTTCTGGTCCAATCTGTGCCCAAGGAAGGAGTCCTTATTCAAAAAAAAAATTATCCTATGATGCACCATTTCACCCAATTAAAGGTCATGATTTAGGTTTAGGACCTGGTTATCTACGGGACCACCTGCTACCACCAATAGCCTCCCACTGGCCAGTACGCTCTCATAGAGAGGGGCTCCTCCGGGTGCCGTCGGCCAAACAATGTCAACTGGCGGCCCCTAGGGGGAGAGCCTTCTCTGTGGGGCACCTACTATCTGGAACAAGCTCCCCCCGGAGATACGGAGGATCCCGGATCTGCGCACCTTCCGTCACGCGCTTAAGACTTTTTTATTTCATCAACCTGTCCTGTCCTAAATCTTCTCCCCTTTTTAAATGTAAATTTTAATTTGTTTTTAAATTAGGGGGTATTTTAAATTTGTCTCAGCCAAATTATTTAATTCATTTTTATTCTATTTCAAATTTTTGTATTTATGTGTTTTATTCTGTGGCTGTTCACCGCCCTGAGTCCTTCGGGAGTAGGGCGGTATAGAAATCCAATAAAATAAATAAACAAACAAACAAACAAATAAATAAATAAATGATTACAAGAGCTTTCATAATATAAAGCTAGAACCAAAATGTAAAATGTGGACTTGGGAACAACAAATGAACAAACAACTAGGATTGCTCTTCAGTGTTCTTGGCAACAGGGGAAAAATACATTCTGCTGTCTAAAAGAGAAAAAGCAGTTTATCCATCTTTTTTGGCATGATGTGAAAGGTGGATCCATCATGGCTTTCCCTTGTTCTCTGTTTTCTTTCATTGGCAGTTCATTATCTTGTCAACTGGCACAGCCTGGCTTCTCCAAATCTCTCCATCATTCTTTTGTTGTGCATGAAAGTGGAGCCCCAAATCTTTCTCTGTAGCAAATGGGCTCACCCGCATTCATCTGTACACTTCAGTTAAGGTCGCAATAAACTATCATCAGATTTGCAGGGCATGATTGCCTAATTTAAATTTCACGGAGAATTACCTTCCTTAGGTATTGAAAATCATAGGTGTGGTAGTGTCGTGGCCTTCCCCCATCCAGATTCGGATGGTGAGGAGGTTGGGGAGGAACATGGGTCAGTCCTGGAGTCTGGGGAAGGCTCTGACGAGGGCTCTGCATCGGAGGCAGAGATGGGGCCAGGGCCATAAGACAGGTATTAGCTGCCTTCAGAGTCAGACATCAGTGAGGCAGCCGAACATCTGGAGCCTGTTCCCCGTGTGCGCATGTGCAGAGCTGCCAGACGAAGGGAACAGCTAAGGAACAAGGGTAGACTTGGGAGTAAGGCCACAGGTGGACGATGAAGGGCCCCTCCCATGGGGAATAAAAGAGGAACGAAGGGGGAGTGGAGTTTGCAGGAGACAATTAGTTCATTCCTGCATTCTTGCCAAGTATGAAAGATATCGTTCTGGCCACTCTCCAAGCCTGATAAAGGTCGGTAATTGTGAACTATCTTGAACGAATGTGGGAGAGGAAAGACTTTGCTGGAGAGGAATTATGTCAATGATGTCAATGATGTCAATTACTATTGCAATGCTCTCTACATGGGGCTTCCCTTGAGGAGTACCCGGAGGCTCCAACTGGTGCAGAATGCAGCCGCACGGGGGATTATGGGAGTGAGGGGTCGCTCCCGTGTGACACCTCTCCTGCATGAGCTGCATTGGCTTCCAGTGGTCTTCCGGATGCGCTTCAAGGTGTTGGTCACCACCTTTAAAGCGCTCCATGGCATGGGACCTGGGTATTTGCGGGACCGCCTTCTGCCGTCGATAGCCTCCCACCGACCAGTACGCTCCCACAGAGAGGGACTCCTCAGGGTGCCGTCAGCCAGGCAATGTCGGCTGGCGACCCCCAGGGGGAGGGCCTTCTCTGTGGCAGCTCCCGCCCTCTGGAATGATTGAAGGATATCGGATCTCCGGGTCTTTTGCCGTGCCCTGAAAACTTTTCTTTTCCATCAAGCAGGGCTGGCGTGAACCCCGCCCCCTTTTTTAGTTTTTTAATTGTTTAGCTTTTAATCTGTCAATGGGTTTTAATTCAAATTGTTTTAAATTTGGGCCAAAGTATATAATTCTTTTAATAATGTTAAATTTTGTATTGTTATGTGTTTTAGTTCTGGCTGTGCACCGCCCTGAGTCCACTAGGAGAAGGGCGGTATACAAATTGAATAAAATAAATAAATAAATGAAATGAAAGGGGTTTATTGGGACAAGGACTTGGCTTCGTGTTGCTGGGGAAGAAGCCTAGGTCAGAACAGGTAGTCCAATACGTCTGCGGGGATCTACATTGGAGAAGGCCAGTGCTTTCTGTCCACTTACAGGATGTTAAGTCTCTTCGTGAGCAGTTGCCTTTAACATGGAAAAAAAAAGAAAAAAAGAATAGAGTTTTTTTTAAAAAATAAATAAATAAAATAGACAAAATAAAATGATCGCAGCATGCAGGGTACACTTGTGTGGGCAGAATGAAGCAGCTGGAAGTATAGGCAGGATCGTTTTCCATTTGCTCCCTCAAAAGGTTGTGAGGGTTCTTTGCTTTCCGAGAATCAGACATACCGCAGCAGCCCAGACAATCCCCGCACGAAATATTTTATTGCAGCACTCGCGTTTCCTAACAATAGGCTTTTGCCCTGGGTTAACTCCATCCTCCTAGAGCTTTGCAAGTTGATCTAGCCACATAAATAAGCCTTTGATGGTTTTTCTCCTTTATAAGAAATAACCACCGTAAAGTTTGCAAAGTGGCAGGCAACCTTTTCTCTCCCTCGCAAAGTTCTTGTATTTGTTGGGGTTAGGGGCTACCTCAGCATGCTTTCTCTCGTCTCGTTGCTGCTGAGCTCCAGGTCACGCAAGTCCAAAAAAAAATATCTAGGAATAAGCGAAATGGAGTCTTTTTTTTTTTCCCCTTCTTCTTTTGTCGAGAAATCTGCAGAGGCATGTCCACAGAATCACCAGGAGCCATGCTCAGTTGGAAGGTGATTTTTATCTGTCAGTTCTATCAAAACGGAGTGGCATTTATTTCTGAATAAGCATGCATAGCACTGTGCTTTTACTATTCACATACGATGCGCTGGTATTAAACAGTACTGAGCATTTTTTTTTTCCCCCTTGCTGGAAGATTTAAATTCTTATTCTTTGCATCCTGCAAAGGAGACTGATTGCTGAAGAAGGGCAAGGCTGGACTTTCCTAATAAAAAAATGTAGTCAGTGATCAGATCAACAGGAAACTTGAATTACATGCATTAGTAAGGAAAGAAGGTGATTATTCAGCATTATTCATTATTCATTCTTAAATTCTGCATGTGATGTTTTTATTCTTGGCTGTTCACCGCCCTGAGTCCAGTAGGAGAAGGGCGGTATAAAAATCTAATAAAATAAATAAATAAATAAATAAATAAATAAATAAATAAATAAATAAACAAATAAACAAACTAACTAACTAACTAACTAACTAACTAACTAACTAACTAACTGTATAAATCGGCAACACTTAATGCTAGTTAGAACACCATACGTGGCCTCAGTTCTTACCCATGACCGAAGTTAAACCACGAGTGTGTTGTTCTGTGGCAGAATAGCTTTGATTCCTTCCATAGCACAGTGGACTAATACACTGTTATTAACATCTGTTGCTTGCAATTACTGCAAGTTCAAATCCCACCAGGATCAAGGTTGACTCAGCCTTCCATCCTTTCAAAGGTAGGTAAATTGAGGACCCAGATTGTGGGGGCAATAAGCTGACTTTGTATAAATAAACAAAAGTATGAAGGCCGCCCTGCGTCTCTGGAGAAGGGCGGCATATAAATTAAAGCAAAAAAAAAAAAAAAAAGTCCCTCCCACACCAATCTGCCATTGGTTACAATGAGGGTAACAGTTCAGTGGTGAAATCCAATTTTTTTTTACTACCGGTTCTGTGGGCGTGGCTTGGTGGGCGTGGTGTGGCTTGGTGGGCATGGCAGGGGAAGGATACTGCAAAATCCCCATTCCCTCCCCACTCCTGGGGGAAGGATATTGCAAAATCTCCATTCCCACCCAACCCTGGGGCCAGCCAGTGGTGATATTTGCCGGTTCTCCGAACTGCTCAAAATTTCCTCTATACGTTCTCCAGAACCTGTCAGAACCTGCTGGATTTCACCCCTGCTACAATTGCAAACAGTACCAAAACTTATCATGATCAATGGATGGTGAACATTAGGAGAAAGCAAAGAAAAAGGTGGAGATTGAGGCAAAGAAGGAGAAGAAGGGGGAAAGGGAGGAGGAGGAGGAGGAGGAGGAGGAGGAGGAGGAGGAGGAGGAGGAGGAGAAGGGGGAGGGGGAAGGGGAGGGGGAGGGGGAGGGGGAGGAGATTTCTTAACATTATACCTTTGCAGGGGTGGGCTTCAAAAATTTTAGCAAGGGGTTTTCTGCCTGGTTGCTCGGTGGGCGTGGGCGTGGTGGGCGTGGCCTAGGACCTGTATACTGCACGAGTCAAAAAGAGGGCTGTGAAAATATCTACAGACCCCTCACATCCTGGACATAAATTGTTTCAACTCCTACCCTCAAAACGACGCTATAGGGCACTGCACACCAGAACAACTAGACACAAGGACAATTTTTTTTCCCGAATGCCATCACTCTGCTAAACAAATAATTCCCCCAACACTGTCAAATAATTTACTAAGACTGTACTACTATTATTCTTCTCTTCCTTACTGGTATGTAACTCTTCCAGGGGTGAAATTCAAAATTTTTCCCTACTGGTTCTGTGGGCAGGGCTTGGTGGGCATGGCAGGGGAAGAATAATGCAAAATCTCCATTCCCACCCCACTCTGCGGCCAGCCAGAGGTGATATTTGCCGGTTCTCCAAACTACTCAAAATTTCTGCTACTGATTCTCCAGAACCTCTCAGTACCTGCTGAATTTCACCCCTGATCTCTTCCCACTTATTACTATAACCATGTGCTTGTATCTTTAAATTTATATTGTTTTTACTTGTTTCCTAGTATGATTTGATACCTTATTAATAACCTTGACTATCACTAAGTGTTGTATCTTTTTATTCTTGATGAACATATTTTATTCTCCTTATGTACACTGAGAGCATATACACCAAAGACAGATTCCTTGTGTGTCCAATCACACTTGACCAATAAAAAATTCTATTCTATTCTATTCTATTCTATTCTACTCTACTCTACTCTACTCTACTCTACTCTACTCTACTCTACTCTACTCTACTCTACTCTACTCTACTCTACTCCTATTCTATTCTATTCTATTCTATTCTATTCTATTCTATTCTATTCTATTCTATTCTATTCTATTCTATTCTACTCTATTCTACTCTATTCTATTCTATTCTATTCTATTCTACTCTATTCTACTCTATTCTATTCTATTCTATTCAGTGGTGGGTTGCCCCTGGTTCAGACCAGTTCTCAAGAACTGGTAGTAAAACTGGCGGGAGGCTCCGCCCACTCTGCCCGGACATCATCATAGGGGATCTGCACATGCACATAAGCTTCTGCGCATGCGCAGATCAGCGCACGGGCGCGCTGCGAGCCAGTAGTAAAGGTAAGTAGAACCCACCCCTGATTCTATTCAATGGTTTTCCTACACTATAAGCTCTGCTTGACTAGCCAGAAGCAAATCACGTTCCATTTAATTGAACTTCCAGAGAGACTGTAGTTCCTATATATTTACCAATTACACAAACTTTCCAAAAGGAGATGCATAATATTAATGTATATCAGGATCCCAGGAAATTAAACTGCGATGGTAGACACTTTACAGTACCTAGAGGAAATATGTTTGAAAGAGGCATCTGCAGTCTTTGCTTGGACCTGAGGAAGGACATATGTTTGCAGAGACGACTCAATATGATTCCTCTAGATTTACGCCAGAAGGGAAAACAAAGAAAGTGTCGAAATTGTTGGCAGTTTATCTGTTGGCTTTGACCATTCTTATCGCCCTTAACAACTCTGGTTTTGGATTGCCGCTTTTGTACAAAAATTTCCAAGGCCCTTTCCTCCTGTAAAATATATGCTCACTACAGATGGCTTCAGCCATAAAACACCGTGTTATGTCAAGTCACTGGAGTTACCCACACAGTGCTTCACTTTGTACTTTTTGTCCTGGCTGTTGCCGTTTATTTATACAATGAAATTCCCAGTGACTTTGTGAAATATTGATATGGGAGGGAAGAGAGCAAAGAGGCAGCAACTGCTTCAGGTGCTTGCACGGACTATGCCATTGCAAATCGCTGATCTAAAAAATTGATAATGGCCCAGTGGAAAGGCAGCGCCGGAGAGAAAAGGATGGAGATTATTTGAACATTTAAACACAAAGACGCACACAGACACACAGACAGTCACACAACCCGTGAGGTCTATCTCTCTCTTGTGCATTCAACTTCTCTTGATTGAAGCTACCAAGAGCCAGTTTGGTCTAAAGCAGGGGTCAGCAACCTGCGCCTCTGGAGCCGCATGTGGCTCTTTCACCCCTCTGCTGCGGCTTCCTGTCACTCAAAATATGCGTCACAACCGCCAATGTGCGATACCCACCGGCACGCGATTATTGCACTTTTCAACCCCCGGTAGGCCAACCATGGATAAATCCAAGAAAAGTTTCAGAAGAAAACAGAACATTTAATTCAACTACATATGCTAGTTTTGTGGCCGCTCAAGAAATAGTCAGGCACAAGAAGGGTTTTGTGGCTCCCGGTGTTTTCTTTTCTGCGGGAAAAGGGTCCAAATGGCTCTTTGAGTGTTTAAGGTTGCAGACCTGGTCTGAAGGTTAATGCACCAAGCTAGAAACCAGGAGTTTGTGAGTTCTAGTGACAGCTTGTGCTGGAAAAGACTCCTGAGAGTCCCTTGGACTGCAAGGCGATCCAATCAGTCAGTCCTAGAGGAGATCAACCCTGACTGCTCTTTAGAAAGTCAGATCCTGAAGATGAAACTCAACTACTTTGGCCACCTAATGAGAAGGAAGGGCTCCCTGGAGAAGAGCCTAATGCTGGGAACGATTGAGGGCAAAAGAAGAACGGGACGATAGAGAACGAAGTTGCTGGATAGAATCACTGAAGCAATCGGAGTGAGCTTAAATGGACTCCAGAGGATGGTAGAGCACAGGAAGGCCTGGAGGAATGTTGTCCATGGGGTCGCGATGGGTCGGACATGACTTTGCAACTGAAAACAACAACAAGTGACACCTTAGTCATGAAAGCCAATTGAGTGATTTTGGGCCAATCACCAGGAGACTGTGACTTCTAGTCTCGTTTTAGGCATAAAAACCAGCAGGATAACTTTGGGTGGTGAGTTCTAGTTCCACCTCAGGAATGAAAGGCAGCTGGGTGACTTTGAACTAATCTCTCTCTCTTTCAGCCTAAACCACCTCACAAGGTTGCTGTTGTAGGGAAAATAGCAGGAGGTAAGAGTATGAGTATGATCGCTGCCTTGAACTATTTATACAAATAATTAAAGATGGGGTAGAAAGGAGAGAGAGGAAGGAAGGAAGGAAGGAAGGAAGGAAGGAAGGAAGGAAGGAAGGAAGGAAGATAGATAGATCACAAGTCAAGTTGGTGTGAAATAAGGACTTTGATTCTATTCACTCTGAATTCTCTTTTGTTATTATACAGTTGTAATTTTATTCCAGAGTTGTCTATTTTTGCCATCCAGGATTCCCTCAATTATTCACCTTCAGCTTTGTCTTTGAGTTAGATTTAGTGGTATCTCTAGTTAAATCAGAGCTATTCACACCCCCTTTTCTCCTTCAGATAAATATTTCCAAAATTACTAAAGATCTTTGGGAAGTTCTTACCTAAACTTTTTTTTTTCTCTCTCTCTCTCTAATGGAAAGACATATTCCATACGACATCAGTCAGCATCCGTGTTAAAAGTGGAGAAATCCAGTTAATTATCTAACATTTTACACGGAAACTTTTTAGATTCAAAAACTTGACTCTTTACATTACATGTGCTTGCTCCTGTGTTATTTCTCTAACAAGTAGAAAGAGTCAAGGAAAGGACTGGTTATTTATCCCAAATCCCCCTTTCCCCACTAACTTACTTGCGTGTGCTTTGCTTCCTGACATTTTTTTAAAGCCAAAATATACACAAAAGCAAACCAGGAATCCTGTTACACTGAAGCTAATGTGATCCTATTTGTTGAGAAGCTAAAAAGCACAGAATAATTCCCTTAAGCAGCATAATTAAGCTGGAGGAGAGTTAATTCTCATCTTTCCACTAATAATATTAGTGTCAAAACTAAATAACATTCTCATTATGTCATACAGTAGGTTGAAACCAAAAATTTGGATCCCATGAACCAACATTTTCTTTTAACTGAATCTTTGGAATTTATCAGTGCGCGGTCTCTCTCTCTTTCCCTCTCTCTCTCTCCCCCTTTCCTTCCTTCCTTCCTTCCTTCCTTCCTTCCTTCCTTCTTCTTTCCATCCTTCCTTCCTCTTTCCATCCTTCCTTCCTTCCTTCCTTCCTTCCTCTTTCCATCCTTCCTTCCTCTTTCCATCCTTCCTTCCTTCCTCCCTCTCTTCCTTCCTTCTTCTTCCTTGTTTTCCTTCTTTCCTTCTCATTGTTTTCCTTCCTTCCTTCCTTCCTTCCTTCCTTCCTTCCTCCCTCCCTCCCTCCCTCCCTCCCTCCCTTCCTCCCTCCCTTCCAAGATTAAAAGAGAGAGAAAGACAAACAATCTACCTTTTAAAATAAACTTAAAATTCGGGACAAAACTGCAATTTTATCAGTTTGGATAACTTAGAACTGTGTTGCTTGCGGTCAGACCTCGGTATTGCATACAAAATTATACGTAGTAATGTTTTACCTGTAAATGATTTTTGCTGTTTTAATCGCAATAATACGTGCCCGAACAACTGCTTTAAACTCAATGTAAATCGTTCTAAACTTGACTGTAAAAAATATGATTTCTGTAATAGAGCTGTCAAAGTCTGGAACTCCCTACCTAATTCAGTTGTCTCAAATTTTCACAGTTTCCGTCACAAATTGACTTCTGTGGACCTTACTTCATACTTAAGAGGTAAGTAGAGGGGGCGTGCATAAGCGCATTAATGTGCCTAACGTCCCTGTCATTGTAGTTTTATTCTCTTATTCTTGTTCTCGTTTTTGTTTGACAAATTCCAATACATACATACATACATACATACATACATACATACATACATACTGTCAGCACCTCAGCGCTGGCATAGAGAGAGAGAGATAAGCTCTGAACTTTTGCCTGCTAAATTCCTTTGAAGCTGGGTTGTCATGGAAATGAGGAGGGGGGAGACATTCCTGGGAAATGACGAGACAAGAAGTCTGGAGAATGACTTGGAAGATAGCCAATGAGAAGCAGAGATTTGGGGATCGGAAAGGGAGGGATTGGGGGGCAAAAGGTCAGTCTTGTCCGCATCGAGTCATGATCCGGTTGCTGTGCTCAATTAAAGAAAAGATTTCCTTAAAGATTGGCAGTTTGGAAATTCATTTATTTTGAGATAGCATTGAAGTCTGACACATACATACTGCAGTTTTGAATTGCATACTGCAGTTTTGAATTGAATCTTAAATGAGTGTTAAGGATATAGTTGCAAGATAACCAGGAATGGTTATAAAGCAGAGCGTAGAGTTTTGCACACGGAAACGGTGCTGAGAGTAGTTGTGAATAAACTGCATACAAACTGGTTTTTAAAGTAGTTTACTTATAGAGCAAAGCAAATTCATAGTCTTTTACCAATCCAAGTCTTAGCCATGCATAATCAATCCAGAGATATAAAACTTCTTACCGGTTCGTAGAACAATACATGAATCATTCAGGAACAATAAAAACAGTTCATAAAAGCAGTAATAAATAAACCATGATCAAATTGACCATGTAAAGAGATCAAAGGAGCAGCAGGTAACAATATGGTGTAATGTCCACACTGACCACAATCAGTGGTCTCCTTGAATACAGTTGCTACAGAGCTCATCCAATCAGGATGCAGAATGACTCAATAATACTCTTAAAGTGATATTATACATATTCATACAATAAACATACAATGTTGGCTTATATATTACCTGGCCAACTAGTTAGACAATGGCCATTTCCTAACAATGAGGTTTAAAGCTCTTACTTATAAGACCCATTAAAATGACCCTTCAAAAGGGAAGGGAAATTCTGCAGCTTCCTATGTGGAAATCATATAATCTAATTCTTCTCTGTAGGATAGAAGAGTTCTAACATTCAAATTCAAGTTAGAACAATTAGCCAGTGGAACTGCTTGCCTCCAGAAGTTATGGGTGCTCCAACACTGGAGGTTTTTAAGAAGAGATTGGACAACCATTTTTTTTTTTTTTTAAATTTGATTCTCCTGAGTCTCCTTCTCCGGAGACTCAGGGTGGCTTACAATGCACTAAGCAATAGCGCATTTTATCCAGAATGGCATAGAATCATGATGGCAAACCTATGGCACGAATGCCCGAGATGGCACGCAGAGCCATCTTTCCGGGCAGGCAAGCTGTCACCCAACTCACCTGCAGCTGCGCATGCGCGTGCAACCCAGCTGGTGTTGGGGCCTCCGGTGTGCATGCACGCAATTCAGGGGACCCAGCTGGTCTTCGGAGCTCTCCTGCGCATGCACTCGTGTTTGCGCACGTGCACGAGAGTATTTGCGCACAGCGAGCACATCCATAGACAGTGTTTGTGTACGTGCATTGCGTGCACAAAAACCATGCGCAGAGGGTGTGATTGCACACTCAGCGCACGGGGAGTTGCTCGAAAGCCGTGCGTGTGCACAGATGGCGTGGTTGTGCATGCAGCGTACAGGGAGCATGCGTGAAAGTGGTGCATGCGCAGATGGTGCGGTTACATGCGCAGCACACAAGGAGGAACCACACGTTAGCATGGATAGCACACGCAAGCGCAATGCGCACAAAGTGCATACCTGTTCAGCACTCGGTGAGTAAAAGGTACACCACCACTGGCTGTTGTGGCCCGTCAGCGGCCTGTGCGGATTGTGGCTGATTCCGACAGTGAGGAGGCTGATGTGGTGCTGCGCCAGCAGCCTGTGCAGCTGGCGCTCGAGTCAGACAATGAGGAGGTTGGAGAAGATGTGGTGCCAGAGGTGGAGATTCAGCCAGGGCCTTCAGAACCTCCAGAGGCTCCTTTAAGTGAAGAGGACGAAGTGGAGGAGCCTCTTCTCAATGCACGGGCGCGCAGAGCTACCAAAAGGCAGGAGTGGCTCCTCAGGAGGAAGTCTCCTCGAGAGTAAGGCTTGGGGCTAATTGGCCACTCCCTTAGCCTATTTAAGGAGGAATGCCGACTGAAGCAATTTGTAGGGAACAATTTTAATTCACTCTACTTCGTGTCTGGATTCTCTGCAAATTGCTTCTGGGCTTTCTGCCAACCATAGTAAGATTGTGATTACTTTATCTTTGGTTTCTTGTAGGCTGTTAAGAAAGTTTATTAACAGCCTTTGTTTGAAAAAGACTGAGTTATTTTAGTAAATTAAGTTTTGTACAGACTTTGTGTGTGCTGCGTTCTTTGGGGTCCATAGCTGGGGCAGAGCACTGGCATAGAGTCTCCTGCTTGAGCAGATGATTGGACTCGAAGACCTCCAAGGCCCCTTCCGACTCTGTTATTCTGTTATAAAACCAGTTCCAAGTTTTGCAAAGCAATCAACAGAGCTCCTTTGTGGTGGCTCTCTTTTCCTGCTTCTGTTTTCCTAGAAACAGGCTATTTTGGGATGCGTGTTTCATACAAACACACAAAGATTAAAAGAAAACTGGAAAAAATGCCAAAGGGTTTTAATCTATTGGTTTCTGTGTGTTGACATTTTTGGATAGATTGTTGCCACACTCCACCCCACTTTGTTCAATTGTCATAGCTGTCACAAAATTTCTGCAAACTTTTTTTTTAAGACCTGGTCGCTATTCTAGGTCCTGAGCTATGTAAGTTATCGGTTAACCCAGTGGTGAAATCCAAATTGTTTTACTACTGGTTCTGAGGGCATGGCTTGGTGGGTGTGGTATGGCTCAGTGGGTGTGGCTCAGTGGGCGTGGCATGGGAAGGATACTGCAAAATCTCCATTCCCAACCCCAATCCAGGGAAAATCTCCATTCCCATCCCACTCTGGGGCCAGCCAGAGGTGGTATTTGCCAGTTCTCCAAACTACTCAATATTTCCGCTACCGGTTCTCCAGAACCTGTCAGAACCTGCTGGATTTCACCCCTGGGTTAACCCTTTTGTTGTTTAGCTATTGTGTACTTTTGCTTCAGGTCAATTTACTCCTTTTTTCCTTGACGCGCTTAAGTTTCTTCTAATTTTTACCTGCAAGCTCTCAGAGTTGCTATGGAACCAGGTGTCCTCAAAACCGAATGAGTCAACAGCTCAACATCTAGAAAAGAAAGGAAGTAAAACATCAAAGAACATTCAAGATAGGTCTAAATCGGGGTGAAATGCTACTGGTTCGCACCGGTTCAGCAGAACCGGTAGTAGTAAAAGCTATCAGTTCAGGCGAACCAGTAGTAAAAAAAAGTGCTACAGGTTTGTCTGAACCAGTATTTCTGACAATCAGCTGTGCCGCGCAATTTATATTCACTAGAAAGCAGGAAATCCTGCTTCCTAGCGAATCTAAATTGCGCGGCACAGCTGTTATCCCCCCTCGCTGTTCTACTTACCTTCTTAAGCCTCCTTTTTTCATGCGGCACAGTAGTGCCTGCGGTGCACATGTGCACAAAGCATGCATTTGGCGTGCATTGTGCATGCATGCACACAGCGTGTGTTTGGTGCGCACCACGCATGCACGCACAGCAAACCAGTAGCAGACCTTGGAGGATTTCACCACTGGTCTAAATTCTGGAAGACCTGTGAGCAGTTGAGCCAAAAAACAAGAATAAACTATTCATTGGTCCAATGGGACATCTGTCTCAAAAAAAAAAAAATGTTGCTAAGCATTACATTTCTCTTTACTTTTTTACCACAACATCCCTGGTCATATTTTTGACTCTGTTCAATCTTTTTTTTTTCTTCCACAGAATGGAAAAGGTTGAGTTGTCGTTGCTAGGCAACTATAAGACCCAATCCTAGCAACCTCTAGATCTATCACAGAAGAAGGGCTGTTGTTAGAATTCAGTCCATTTTGGAAGCTGAAATATCGGAATATTGGCTCTGAGGTCCAACGCATCTTGCACAATGTGTCATATTTGGCCTGTGGTTTGGCTCTATCCCGGAGCAACTTCTCACAGCAACAAAAAAATTCCATTCAAACAAATCACTCAAAATGCCCAGCAATCTGCTTGTAAATATGATGAACATCGATAATAATAAAAAAAGAGCAATAACTAATCATCAAACATTTAAAAACACGAGATATAAAAGGAAGAAAAAATATCTTTAAAAAAAAAAAATCAGCGACGTAGCCTGAGATGAAATGTATTGTTTTCTTCTTCAGGAATATTTTCTGTAGATTATTTTTAAAAGACCATTTTTCAAAAGGCCAGTTTGAAGATATATATTTTCCGAAAGGACTAACTTCATTTCTTGCAGCAGCTATGATTCCGTAGACTTTTATTATTATTATTTGCAATAAAGACCTGTCTTTTGTGTTTGCCAATCATGCTTCCCCATTGCCCATGCAAAATTTGGCCAGGTTTGTGTGTCACAATAAGCCAACATTTTTCAGAATTCCATTAACAGGCATGCCTGCAAAACACTGATGGTTCTATCTGTAATTTGTTTACCATATCATCCAAACTAAACATTCTGGCTAACTCTTCTCAGAACAAGTTAGTTTAAGAAATTGGTGGTACTGTGTTTCTCCCAAAATAAGACCAGATCTTATATTAATTTTTGCTCCAAAAGATGCATTAGGATTAGGGCTTATTTTTCCAGTTAGGTCTTATTTTGGGAAATATATGGTACTAAATACATCCATATGGCTGACGATCTTAACTGGAGTAGGGCTTATATTAAGGGAATCCTGAAAAAAACATGCTAGGGCTTATTTTCCGGCTGGGTCTTATTTTCAGGGAAACACAGTATCAGATGATCCTTCAGATATTTGAGTTCCAAACCATGTGTGATTTGCGTACTTAGCAACCTGCCCAGTTTTCCCCAAAATAAGACATCCCCTGATAATAAGCCCAATCGGGCTTTTGAGCACATGGCAATAAGGCCAAGCACTTATTTCAGGGTTCAAAAAAAATAAAAGACAGGGTCTTATTTTTGGGGAAATATGGTACCTATCCACCTACCTACTTACCTACCTACCAAAGTACCAGCCTACCAACCTACCTACTTACCTACTTATCCTACCTACCTTCTTACTTACCTACCTACATATCAATGTATCTATCTATCTACCTACTTACCTACTACCTACCTACTTACCTATCTACCTACATACCAACCTATCTACCTATCTACCTACCTACCTACTTGCCTACTTACTTACTTACTTATAAAACTTTATTGGCCACCCATCTTATCACAAGGTAACTCTGGGCAGCTCACAATCATAAAAGATAAATATAAATATACTAAAAGCATAAATAAGTTAGAAGAGACAAAACACTTCGATTCAATTAAAGATGGGGCGGGCAGGAGCAGGATGGGGTGGAATCTGTTATTAATTGATCAAGCACCTCCATTGTGATGTTCCCCCATTGAAGTCCCAAGCCAATTGGCAGAGCCAAGTCTTTAGGGTCTTATGGAAGCCCAGGAGGGTTGGGTCTGACCTCACACTGGGGGCTGGGGGAGATGATCTAGAGAGCAGGGGCAATGGTAGGGTAGGCCCTTCTCCTGGACCCAGGAGAATTTATTAATGTATCCAGTCATTTCAATTTAAACAAAGGTCTTCAAATCCCTAGTCAGCTATCCGTCTGTTTCTCGGTTTTTTTTTAATCTTCCTAATCAACTGCTCCTCTGTTTCTCTCAGCTGAAGGAGCATCTGTCTCCCTTATAGGTTGTTGCTATTATTATTAAAGACTTAATCAGCCTAGGAAATCAGCTTTGGAAATATGAAACAGTCTATCCATATAAGTGTGATTATCTAATAGACATGATTAAAAAAAAATAGGGGAAGGAAGGAAGGGAAAGTAAGCACCAATCCTTTCCTGGCTGGAGACACATCTGACCCGTAGAGTGAAACATAAATAGTATTTTAAGCTCACCTACCAAAATTGTGGGCAAAGAAATGAGATGGAAAAAATATTTGAAATTCCCCTTCCTTCCTTCCTTCCTTCCTTCCTTCCTTCCTTCCTTCCTTCCTTCCCTCCCTCCCTCCCTCCCTCCCTTCTTCCTTACTTCATTCTCTCGCTCCCGCCTTTCTTCCTTTGTTTCTTCCTTCCCTCCCTCTCCCTCCCTCTGTCCCTTCCCCTCCCTCCTTCCCTTCCCTCCCTCCATCCCTTCTCCTTTCCTTCCTTCGTTCCTTCCCTCCCTCCATTCCTTCCCTCTGTCCCTCCCTCCCTCCTTCCCCTTCCCTCCCCTCCCTCCCTTCCCCTTCCCCTTCTTTTCTTCCTTCCTCCCTTCCCTCCCTCCCTTCCCCCTCCCTCTGTCCCTCCCTCTGTCCCTCCCCTCCCCTTCCCTCCCCTCCCTCCCTTCCCCTTCCCCTTCCCCTTCCCCTTTTCCTTCCTTCCTTCCTTCCTTCCTTCCTTCCTTCCTTCCTTCCTTCCTTCCTTCCTTCCTTCGCCAATTTACTAAGTAATGCTGACAGAGCAATGTGGGAGCTGTCCTCCTTAAATATTTTGATTTTTAGCTGCCTTTTGAGTCAATTCCCTCTTTGATTTTTCCAACTCCATCTGACATCAGCAAACCATCCTCTCTTCTGCTTCTGTCTCCCAGAAGAAGAAGAAACTTAAGAGCAATGTAGGGAAATAATTACACTGACAACTGCTACCCCAAATCAAATAAACTAAAATAAACTAAATGTAGTTAACAGTTGAAAACTATTGTTTCCTTTATGCATTTTTTTTTCCTTCACTGTGATTTGGAAAATGCATTCATTGGAATCCTGTAAGTTTTGGGTTTTTTTTAAACTTTATGACTCCCAGCGTCCCAGAGTTTTTTCATTCAATCGTTCAATCTGTCCATCGGTGGATAAAAATCTTTTAATGATCAATGCAAAAAGAAGGCAATTATCTGTTTTCTGCCTTGCTTCCACCTCAACGGTCTTCTGCAAAAGAGGTCACAGATGGAGCAATTGTGTTTTAATAAAGGAAATTGATTTGCTTTCTCCCACCCTTTCCTCTTTTTTTTTTCTTTAACAAATACAAACATTCTGTAGATTTTCAATGATTTATGTCCACAATTTGCAAAATTATCTGTCTATTGATTTGATGCAGCTTTGTTTGTGTATATGTGCACACACACACAATTTACTCAGGTCGAATATAACTGCTTTTTCTGCAAAAATAAAAAAAAAAGAGAGAGGCCTTTTTTGTTGTTTCTTTCCAATTGTTGCCGGAACTTATTGCTGTGGAATAATAAAGGTTTGCACCATCAGTTAAAGAATATAAATCCAACAAGGTTACAGAATACCAGAATTTGAAGGGACCTTGGAGGTCTTTTAATCCAGCTCAAGCAGGAAACCCTACACCATTTCAGAGATAATGGTTGTCCAATTTCTTCTTAAAAATCTTCCGTGATGGAGCATCCACAACTTCTGGGGGCAAGTTGTTCCAATGATCAATTGTTCTTACTGTCGGGAAATTTCTCCTTAGTTCTAAATGGCTTCTCTCCTTGATTAGTTTCCATCCGTTGCTTCTTGTCCTGCCTTCAGGTGCTTTGGAGCAGTGGTAAAATGTAAAATTTGTTACTACCGGTTCTGTGGTGGCTTGGTGGTGGGGGTTAATGTGACTGGGTGGGCGTAGCCAACTTTTTTTTCCTTTTAAAAGCATTTTTTCTACAACCTCTTCAGCTGAAGAGGTTGTTTTTAAAAATGCTTTTAAAAGCATCTGATGATCAGGCGACTCAACTGGGAAAAATGCTTTTAAAAGCCTCTGACGATCCCAGCTGAGTTGCCTGATCGTCAGAGGCTTTTTTTTCTTTTAAAAACATTCTTTCTACAACCTCTTCAGCCGAAGAGGTTGTTAAAAAAAATGCTTTTAAAAGCTTCTGACGATCAGGCAACTCACTGGGATCGTCAGAAGTTTTTAAAAGCATTTTTTCTACAACCTCCTAGGTTGTAGAAAAAATGCTTTTAAAAGCCTCTGACGATCCCCCCTGAGCCTCACAATCATCAGAGGCTTTTTTTTTTTTTACTTTTAAAAGCATTTTTTGGGGGGCCGAAGAGGTTGTAGAAAAAATGCTTTTAAAAGTTTTTAAAAAAGCCTCTGATGATTGCGCTGCTCAGCTGGGCATGAGGGAGGGGGCGCAGGGATTTTTGCTACCGGTTCTCCAAACCACCCACTGCCATTGCTACCGGATCGGGCGATCCGGTCTGAACCAGAAGCATTTCACCCCTGCTTTGGAGAATAGCTTGACTCCCTCTTCTTTGTGGCAGCCCCTGAGATATTGGAAGACTGCTATCCTGTCTCCCCTAGTCCTTCTCTTCATCAAACTAGACATACCTAATTCCTGCAACCGTTCTTTATATGTTTTAGCCTCCAGTCCCCTAATCATCTTGGTTGCTCTTCTCTAAATCTGAACTTCCTGCATGGATGTAGCCCAGATTGCATAATTGATCTGATCGGAAAGCCTTACTACTTTCCATCGAAATCGGTAAAACCGATTTGTTAAAAATACCACGCATTGCATTATTTCAGTATTTTGAGCACTCCCTTCTCCTTTCACTTCTGTTGACTGCTTCTTTGTCTTCACTGGACCAGAACATTGGAAGAAAATATTACACTGACATATGATACTGAAAAAAAAAAAAAGAAAATTGGGGTTGAGGTAAAAATCCTACTCCTTGGCTTCTTGATTCTTAAAAAAAAGAAGAAAGAAAAAAAAAGAATGGGCCTTCGCGTTTCGCTTCATGCAGCTGTGAATGGTACAATGTTGGATAATTAAATAAGAAACCGTAATGTTGTGGCCATGTACGTTTGAAAGAACCCCCCTCCTTCCTTCCCTTTCATACAAAATTAATATAAATTAAAAGAGAATATTTTGTAGCTTGGGACCCTTGTGCTCTCTGATGGTTTTCTTGCTGACATTTTATTACCAAACTGATGATGTTACCTATTTCGGTGATGAAACGTCTACAAGAAAACCACCATACTTTACCACACATCTATTCTACCCCCTGTGTACTATACATTTCTACATGACATTGAACTATTCTACCCCCTATATACTATACATTTCTACACTACATTCAAGTAAAAACTATCTGATACTTCCTAGTTTGATATTTGTTCTGCACATAGTCTATCCATTTCTTCCACTCCCATGCATAAGTCTCTTGAGTCCGGTCTTTTAAATATGCTGATATCTTCGCCATTTCTGCAAAGCTGGCCATCTTCAAAGTCCATTCTTGAATTGTAGGCATATCATCCCTTTTCCAATATTGACCAATCAGTAACCTAGCTGCTGTCACCATATACAATATCAATTTTGTTTCACCCACTGAAAAGCCTTGGTACTACAGTGGTTTAAAGCACCCTGTTATTAACACAGCTGCCTGCAATTTACTGCTGGTTCGAATCTCTCCAAGGCTCAAGGTTGACTCAGCCTTCCATCCTTTCTAAGGTAGGTTAAATGAGGACCCAGTTTGTGGGGGCAATAAGCTGACTTTGTAAAAATATACAAAAGTATGAAGGCTATTGCTTAACGCACTGTAAGCCGCCCTGAGTCTCCGGAGAAGGGCGGCATATAAATCAAATTAAAAAAAAAAAAAAAAGGCCTTAACTATACCCAGTAAGAACAATTGAGGAGAAAATTGAATTATTTTCGTCAAAACATTTTGCATAACCCACCAAATTTTTATCCAGAAAGCCTTTGCTTTCTTGCATGTCCACCATATATGATAATATGTAGCATCTAAGCAATCACATGTATGATGACGCAATATGATTTGGATTTGGATTTCACCTTGGGGAAGTCATGGGAGGAGGGGAGGGTTAGGGAGGGTTAGGGAGGGAAAGGGGGGGGAATGGGGAAAAATTTGTATTTGTAAAACTTTTTCAATTAAAAAAAAAAAGAAAGAAAACCACCAAGCCCAGAGAACACCAAGGACCCCTCAAACATAAATTATTTGACAGACCTTTTTGGGTGGACAAATCAGATGAAGCCCCCTTCAAACATTTGCTGACCCATGGTTCATAAAAATGCCAGTGGGTTTGGCCAAAGATGATGAATGCTGGACATTGTGATTTAGTGTCACCTTCAAAACCACAAGTTTCACAACCCTGAGGTTAAGGTTGCATTTAAACCTTTAAAATTAGATATGAAGAGCAGCAGGGACTGCTGAATCCTAGTTAAAAATCAGCAGTAAGTGCCAATGGTAGCATCTTAGACAATATCACCCTCTTCGGTTAGAACCCAAGAGATTCTCCATCGTCTCTTTTGCAGGAGCTAAATCCGTTTCCAGGTACAATCTAAGGTACTGGTTATCACCTTTAAAACCCTACATGGCCTGGGGCCAGGTTATCTGAAGGACTGAATTTCTCCCCATTACATCTACCCAACCCATCAGGACTGGAAGATAAGAGTATGCTGTGAGTCCTGGCCATGGCTAGTCTAGTGAAGAGAAGGACCAGGGGAGACATGATAGCAGTGTTCCAATATTTAAGGGGCTGGAGAGGAAGGAGGAAGAGAGAGAGGAAGGAGTCAAGCTATTTTCCAAAGCACCTGAAGGGCGGACAAGGAATAATGGATGGAAACTGATCAAGGAGAGATTCAACCTAGAAATAAGGAAGAACTTTCTGACAGTGAGAACAATCAACCCATGGAACAGAAGTTGCCTTCAGAAGTTGTGGGTGTCAGCACTTCAAACTACATTCGTTCCAGTGCTGACATAAGGAGGAGAAGAGGGGGCAGCTGGCAAGAGGACGCTTGACTTTTCACCTACTTATTTTCCCTGAAGATAATATCCCCTAGGAGATGGGTTGGGACGGGGATATTCAGCTCCTGGGAGCTGAAGTAGTAGATATGGGGAGAGTGATTTGGAAGATGGCCAATGAGACGCAGAGAATTGGGGAACGGAAAGGGAAGGTTTGGGGTCAGGAAGTCAGTGTTGGCTACGACATAATCAGGGACAGATTGTCGTGCTTAATAAATGAAAGATTTCGTCAAAGACTATTTGGAAATGCAATTTATTTGATGACGACATCAAAACCTGACAGTGGGAGCTTCATCACTGGAAGCTTTCAAGAAGAGATTGGACTGCCATTTGCCAGAAATGGTGTAGGGCCTCCTGCTTGGGTGGAGTGGGAGGGTTGGACTAGATGACCTACAAGGTCCCTTCCAACTCTGTTAATCTGTATCTGTAGCCTAATTCCTAGTCATCTGGTGAGACTATGCAAAAGGGCCTTCTCAGTGGCGGCCCCTTCTTAATGGAACGTCATTCCCCGTGAGATACGATTGTTCGTCACCCTTTTGCTTTTCCAAAAGGCCCTGAAGATGTGATCTTGTCATGGACCCAGGGACCACAAATGGAAATGGAACCAATCAAGTGGCTGATTTGATTGTGTTGTTATTGTATAAGTGTGTGGGGTTGAGGACTGTTATGCTGTGGGTTGGGTTTTTTTTTTTTTTTTGCTTTTTTTTTTTAAAAAAAATAATCTTTATTTACATTTTCCATTAAAAAAACAAAAAATAACAATACACCATATAAATAACATACAAGAAAACATAACAAATAACAAACATATGTGCAAATACATTATATTCCGAGGGAGACAGAACGACTTATATCTCTTTATACATCAATTAGGTCTATCCGACCTCACTTTGTTAGTATAATATAGGTTTCTCAGTAAATACCTTTCCTCTTTTCAATTGGGTTGTGGTTTTCTCTTCGCTAGCCAAGTATATAATTTTTCCCAGGATAAACATGTTTGAGTTTGATCTTTATCTTTTAATTTTTTAGTCAATTTATCTGCTTCCGCACAGTCCAAAATCTTTTTTATAATTGCTTCCTCCGATGGGATATTTTTATTTTTCCAAAATTGTGCATATATCAATTTATTTATTTTTTTTGCTTTAATTTATATGCCGCCCTTCTCCGGAGACTCAGGGCGGCTTACAATGCGTTGAGCAATAGCCTTCATACTTTTGTATATTTATACAAAGTCAGCTTATTGCCCCCACAATCTGGGTCCTCATTTCACCTACCTTAGAAAGGATGGAAGGCTGAGTCAACCTTGAGCCTTGGAGAGATTCGAACCAGCAGAAATTGCAGGCAGCAGATGTTAATAACAGTGCTTTAGTCCACTGTACTACAGGCTCTTAATGTTTTAATGTTGTAAGCCACCTGGAGTCACCTGCATATAAGTTGAGCGGCTCTATAAATTGATTTAATAAAATAAATAAATACTTTCCCCCCCCTCTGTTTGTGGGTGAAATATGTATATAATAACATGCTATTAAATTACAACTTCACTAATGGGATGTTTTTATTATTGTTATTATTATTTAGCAGCCAAACAGTGCTGCTCTTTCAAAGGCGAGACGAGTTCGTGAACTTTCAGCCTGTTCCACTCTGGCAGTTCCTGTCTAACCCATAAGAATCCCAGAAATTGGATTGGTAATGGGATCAGGATCTCTTCACCTCCAGACCACCCTCACAGAAATTCAGCTCATGTTAGGCAATGTGAAAACATTCGTAGCATGGCGTCTCTTGTGTCACATGAGATGAGCTGGCACATTTGCTGCATGGGGGGAGAGTTGCAGAAGGCAGCTGTCAGGATTCCAAGTAATACATCCATAGCAAGCAAGACTCCGAGGCAGGTAGATTCCTCAAAGAATACCTTTATTTGGAATTATCATATTGGCACATATCTGGTGAAAACCGACTCTGAAGTCTTCCTGCCGTTTTCACCTAATTAAAAGCAAACATTTTCCTCCTTTCTCAAAACAATCAGTCACATGGTCCAATCACAGTGCGGAGAGGCATCGCTCCTCTGACCAGTTTTTACAGATTAACAGAGTTGGAAGGGACCTTGTAGGTCATCTAGTCCAACCCCCCACCCAAGCAGGAGACCCTGCACCATTTCTGACAGATGGCAGTCCAGTCTCTTCTTGAAAGCCTCCAGTGATGAAGCTCCCATAACTTCCGAAGGCAACTTCTGTTCCATTGGTTGATTGTTCTCACTGTCAGAAAGTTCCTCCTTATTTCCAGGTTGAATCTCCCCTTGTTCAGTTCCCATCCATTATTCCTTGTCTGGCCTACAGGTGCTTTAGAGAATAGCTTGATCCCTTACTCTCTATGGCAGCCCCTCAAATATTGGAAGACTGCAATCATGTCTCCCCTGGTCCTTCTCATCACTAGACTAGCCATGCCTAGTTCCTGCAACCGTTTATCGTATGTTTTAGCCTCCAGTCCCCTCATCATCCTGGTTGCTCTTCTCTGCACTCTTTCTAGCATCTCAACATCTTTTGTTGAGAATTTTGTTGAGGTGTGAGAATGTCCTTGGTCCCCAAGAGAAGGACTACAGTTTTGGCTACAGACACCCCTCTATCTCAATTCCCCCCTCCCTATCCCTCAGCTCCAGTGTGGCAACACTGAAGCAGTCAAAATGGCTTCCGTCATGTCAGCTTCAGGGTTGACAACAGGTTGAGGAGGATGCTAAAAGGATGCAGGAGCTGATAGCATCAAAAGAACGTCGTCAGAGAAGGTCAAAAGCAGTTAAGGCACCAGGCACAGCAGGAGAGTGTGAGTTCTAGTCCTGCCTTAGATACAAAAGCTGGTTTGGTGACTTTGGGCCACCAGGAGACAGTGAGTTGTAGTCCTGCCTTAGGCATGAATGCTGGTTGGGTTGCTATGGCAATGCTACCATGTTGAAGGAACACAGCAAGAATGCAAAACTTTGTCCCGCTGAGAGCATATTTCTCGGATTCTCAACTTTGGAGAAATAAAAATGTGTCCAATTTTTCAACCCTTCTGATAACAAATCTATTCAAGGATATTGTGTGTATGCAAAGTTTAGGAAAGTCACAGAAGGCAGGATGAAGTCAAACAAAAGTTGCTAGATCCTGCTCGGTCCCAAGGCTAGCAAATGAATATTATTTAAGGGTATAAATTATGCAAAGTATCTCAGGAATCTTGCAACCATATATTTACTGTATATTGGAAGATGCATGGGAATTTGTAGTGGCAATGCAGAAGACTATTGTTATTTTGAGTTTAGTAACATATTTTGATTTCTCCATATTAAGAAAAGCCTAGAGGCTTAGAGCTCATTTTTTTAAAAAATTTGATTTATATGCCGCCCTTCTCTGGAGACTCAGGGCGGCTTACAATGCGCTAAGCAATAGCCTTCATACTTTTGTATATTTATACAAAGTCAGCTTATTGCCCCCACAACTGGGTCCTCAATTTACCTACCTTAGAAAGGATGGAAGGCTGAGTCAACCTTGAGCCTGGCGAGATTCGAACCTGCAGTAATTGCAGGCAGCTGGTTTTAATAACAGGGTGCTTTAGATCACTGTACTACCAAGGCTCTTGATTTTGAGCTAACCTGCTTGTTTTCCCTCTTGCTTGTTGAATAAAGAAGAAGGTGCAAGGAATTAGAATAACAGAGTTGGAAGGGACCTTGTAGGCCATCTAGTCCAACCCTCTGCCCAAGCAGGAGACCCTACACCGTTTCTGACAGATGTCAGTCCAGTCTCTTCTTGAAAGCTTCCAGTGATGAAGCTCCCACAACTTCTGAAGGCAACTTCTGTTCCATTAATTGATTGTTCTCACTGTTAGGAAATTTCTCCTTATTTCCAGGTTGAATCTCTCCTTGTTCAGTTTCCATCCATTATTCCTTATCTGGCCTTCAGGTGCTTTGGAAAATAACTTGATCCCTTCCTCTCTGTGGCAGGCCCTCAGATATTGGAACACTGCTATCATGTCTCCCCTGGTCCTTCTCTTCACTAGACTATCCCTGCACAGTTCATCGTATGTTTTAGCTTCCAGTTCCCTAATCGTCTTAGTTGCTCTTCTCTGCACTCTTTCTAGAGTCTCAATATCTTTTTTATAGTGTGGTGACCAAAATTGGATGCGGTACTCTAGGTGTGGTCTTACTAAGGCTTTATAGAGTGGTATTAGTACCTCACTTGATCTTGATTGAATCCTTCTGTTAATGAAATTTGGGATTGCATTGGATTTTTTGGCTGCCGCTGCACACTGTTGGCGCATATTTAATTGGTTGTCCACTAAGACTCCAAGATCCCTCTCATAGTTACTGCTATTAACCCTGGTTCCTCCCAATCTATATGTGTACTTTTGGTTTTTCTTGCCTAAGTGTAAGACTTTACTTCTTTAAATCCTCACATAGCTGCAAAGCATTTCTTATTGTGAAAGTCTCAGATTTTCAATTCCCATCCCAGAGTCATGCACCATCCAGTCAAAATCATGTCTTGTAGCCTACTGACCATAGCAGGGCCATGAAGTCACAGTGCCAGGTTTTGATAAAAACCTTTGAAACAGTGGTGAAATCCAAATTTTTTTACTACCGGTTCTGTGGGCGTGGCTTGTTGAGTGTGGCAGGGAAAGGATACTGCAAAATCCCTATTCCCTTCCCACTCCTGGGAGAAGGGTATTGCAAAATCTCCATTCCCACCCCACTCTGGGGCCAGCCAGAAATGGTATTTGCCGGTTCTCCGAACCACTCAAAATTTCCGCTACCGGTTCTCCAGAACCTGCTGGATTTCACCCCTGCTTTGAAGTAGTTGTTGCTTTTATTGGTTGGGAGCTTCTGCACAAAACCTAGTATTAGGTACTGTGGAAACAAGTTGCCCTTGGAGTATGTCTGCTATCTTTACTAAGGAGCCCCTGACAGCTTGTAAGAGATTTGTGTATCCTCTTGCTTGCGATGCATAGTTTTTATGTTATGCTTTTAAACCTCTTTGCTTGAGTTAATAATAAAGCTTTATTTACTGCTGTGTTTTATTGTCTCTGGATCCCAAAGAACCAATTGTCTGGGCAATTGCTCAGTGCCCTGACCCTTGCCAAAACAGAATTTGGGAGACTTTGGGATTGTAAACCTTCTCCTGGATCTCTTCTCCATCCATCTGACTTGATACATTAGCATCATGTCTATATCAGAATGCAGCCCCCACCCCCACAGGAGATAGTGACACAACTAGCTGTGTAGTAAAATCAAGAAAATATACTTCCCTACAGTAAGAAGGGGGCACGATAGCTCAGTGGTTAAAGACATTGAGCTTGTCAGCTGGAAATTTAATAGCCAAGGTTCGAGTCCCGAGCACCGCAAACAGGATGAGTTCCTGTTCTGGCTCCAGCTCCTGCCCACGTGGCAGTTTGAAAGCATGCAAATGCTAGTAAATTAATAGATACCACTTCAATAGGAAGATAGCAGCATTCCATGCATCTTTGGTATGTAGTCATGCTGACCACACAACCACGGAAAATGTCTTCGGACAACACAGGCTCCCTTGGCCAAGGAACAGAGATGAGCTCCACACCCTAGAGTCGGACATGATTAAACAGGGAAATCTTTACCTTTACAGCAAGAAGTAAATTCACAAATATCTTCTGACCATCTAATATTTTTAGATGGCCTAACCTCACTCACTTCCTCGACCTATATGTCTCAGCAAGAGTCCAGATGCATGAAAAGATTCTGTTCTTTCTATTGAAGATTTGAATTTCTTTGGTCTCTGTCTTTGGGCAAGGATAATGATACTCTTTAGTACAGGGGTCACCAACCTTTTGGACCTCAGGGACCACTAAATTCATAATTTTAAATCCCACAAACCACTAATGCGATCTGCCTAATGACCGGCTTGGTGGGCATGGCTAGGTGGTCATGTGACTGAATGGGTGTGGTCAACTTGATGTCATTCACGTCGAGGGGCACCTCACCGGCCTCTACTTGCCCCTCCCCTCCCAGCCACTCCTCACTCCCCCACCTGGGCTCCTTAGGGCCCCAACAGGAAGCAGTTGTTGGAGCTAAGCAGCCACCATGAGAAAGAGTTGGCAAAACAGCTGGCTCAGTTCAAATTGGATCTGACCGAGAAGGAGGCTCAGCAGAAGCACCTCATTGAGGACTACGAGCATAGGCTTTCCAAGCAGAGGGAAGACCTGCAGGAGTGCAAGGCCAGGTACTGGCACCTGGAGGCTCAGCAGGCTGAGATGGTCAGCCAGTTCCAGGCCATGATGCTGCCCCAGTGGAACAAGGCCCTTCAGCTCTTCACCACCAGCAGTGCTTCCCTCCAGCCTTCGTCCAAAGCCCCGTACCAGGAGGCTGAAGCAGACCCCACGTCGGAATTTCTGTCCCTCTCCAACCCACACAAGAAGACCCTGAAGGGGGAGACTCTCTGCAGCAACACAAATGTTCATTGCATGTATTCGGCCCAGGGGTTTGAGGACCCCTGATTTAGTGCAATATAAAAAATGCAAATAATTATTCTGTGGACCACCAAAATTTTCATGGGGACTGCCAGTGGTCCATAGACCACCAGTTGGTGACTGCTGCTTTAGTATGCTTTGAGTCAAGTCCTAAGTACAAAAGAAAGGATGGGGGGGGGGTGTCAGTTAAGCAAATCTGCTTTAGCCTCCCCGCTGATCTACTTCATCCAAGATGCACATAGCACGGAGACCACTTAATGCTATTATTCTCATGCACACTAGGCTAATCTACATACCTCTCTACAATACCTACAACAATCTGTTGAGCTAATTTGTTAAACAGCTTTGTTCTCCCTGGGGAACAGAGGTTTTTGGTCACAGAAGATTGATTCAGCTCTTGGTGAATCAACATTAATGAAAATCTACTCTGCTTAATGAATGGGGATTTTCTTTGCCGGTACGTATTTGTGACAGGCCATTAAAAAAAAGAAAGCAAACAAAAATAAATGTTAGATGACCGCATCAGTAAGCATCTCACTTTGCTCCTTTGTTTGATCCTCTAAAAAAGAGAAGTTATAGCAAGAAATGCTGGAACAACCAGTGAGATTCAAGCAGCGGGTTATTTATAGGTTTTAAAAGTGCTATCTCTGGCTTTCTCTAAGCTAAGGAGGGAAATCTGAAAAAAAATGACTGCCGTGTATTTCTTTGGGATTTTATTATTATTATTATTATTATCATTTCAGTGTCCTTGAAACTCAAGTTCATTCAAATTTCAAAAACACTCTCAACTTTTATACCTGCCAAGCAAACACTTGCAGAGCAAAGAAAGAAGCATTACTGCAGTTGATGTCCTTCTGAAGACATCGTCACCCTGCAAGTAAAAGAACAAGATTTCCAAAGAATTGTTTGTCTATTTCTTTATTTATCCGTCTGCCCACTTGCAAGCAATTCTAGGCAGCTCACAGAGGGCTGAAAATATCAGAACTAAGTACAAGACTGATTTTTTTAAAAAAACAGAGTCATAGCACCTAATGGCTATAAGACACATACTCCATTCTAAGGCAGGTCCATATAGCATCCTGCATCACTGCCAGAGGGAAGAAGCAGATCTTCAAGATCTTTGTAAATGCTTTAGGGCAGCGGTCATCAACGGATGGTCCGTGGACCACTGGTGGTCCACAAGAAAATTTTGGTGGTCCGCAGAAAAATTATTTGCATTTTTTTATATTGCACTAAATCAGGGGTCCTCGAATTATGGCCCCTGGGCTGAATACATGCAATGAACATTTCTGTTGCTGCAGAGAGTCTCCCCCTTCAGGGTCTTTTTGTGTGGGTCAGAGGGGGGCACAAATTCCAACTTGGGGTCGGAAATTCCAACTTGGTGCAGGGCTTTGGGTGAAGGCTGGAAGGAAGCGCTACTGGTGGCGAAGAGCCAGACGGCCTCATTCCAGTGGGACTGCATCATGGCCTGGAACTGGCTGACCATCTCAGCCCACTGAGCCTCCAGGCGCCAGTACCTGGCCTTGCACTTTCGCAGGTCTTCCCTCTGCTTGGAAAGCCTATGCTCGTAGTCCTCAGTGAGGTGCTTCTACTGAGCCTCCTTCTCAGTCATATCCAATTTGAACTGAGCCAGCTGTTTTGCCAACTCTTTCTCATGGTGGCTGCTCAGCTCCAACAACTGCTTCCTGTTGGGGCCCTAAGGAACCCTGGTGGGGAGGCGTGTCATTAGGCAGATCGTATTAGTGGTCTGTGGGATTTAAAATTATGAATTTAGTGGTCCCTGAGCAGGTGTGAAATGCTACCTGTTTGCTCCACTTTGGGTGAAGTGGTAGTGATAAAAACTACCAGTTTGGGCGAACCGGTAGTTAAAAAAATGCTACCGGTTCCTCTGAACCAGTATTTCTGACAATCAGCTGTGCAGCGGGGTTTAGCTTTGCTAGAAAGCAGAATTTCCTGCTTTCTAGGAAAGCTAAATCGCATACCACAGCTGATTCCCTCCTCACTGTTCTACTTACCTTCCCAAGCCTCCTTTTGGCATGGACTGCACATGTGCGCGCACACAGTACATGCCAAAAGGAAGCTTGGAAAGGTAGAACAGTGGGATCAGCGGGATGAGCTGTGTAGCAGGGTTTAGCTTTGCTAGAAAGCAGGAAATCCTGCATTCTAGCGAAGCTAAATTACACACTGCAGCTGATCTCCCCCCTCACTTCTACTTACCTTCCCAAGCCTCCTTTTGGCACGTACTGCACATACATGTGCACGCTGCACGTGTATGGCATGCAGCAGGCATGTATGGCCAGCAAACCAGTAGCAAACCAGTTCGGATTTCACCACTGTCCTTGAGGTCCAAAAGGTTGGTGACCCCTGATTTAGGGTCAGGGCATTTCAAATCTAGGCTGTATTTTATGAAACAACCTGTCCCAACTACCACATCACTTATACATATGGGTTTCCTATGTTGTAGTGCAGAACTATTGTAGATTCCCCCCGCCCCCCATGATAAAGATCTGAAGGAACTTCATGAGATGAAAGACCCATGATTACAAAAGTTACGTTAGAAGATAAGGAAGGCAATGCACACCCGATAATATCTAAAAACCAGCTTTCCTTCATTATCATAGTCATGTCCAAGTAGGACTATAAAATATGTCCTTCTTGTCAGGACAGGTCAAAGAAGAGAGAACAATCTCAATGTTGTTAAGATTTTATAGGCTATCACCAGCATTTTACAGTATATAGATATTAAATGATGTATCTGTTCCATAAAAATAGCCCGGAGGTTGCATCAAGAGTCCAACAAGAAGATAAAATCCCATCTTTTAACACTGCCTATTCTAGGAGACTTCCAAAGTTGTGTAGATGTTCAATGTGTTTATGGGAGAGTATAAATGTGACAGAGAACAGGTTATAATTGTAGTCTCATAGGTCCCCAGTGTTTTTTCCCCCCATTATTCCAGACCTTGATTTTCTTGAGTTTTAAAGGAAAGTCTATAGAAATCTATTTGCTTTCATTTGGAGCTGACTAGAAGCCTCCTTCATAATGCCATTACCATATTAGAGACTGAGTAGATTGAGCGGTGTGGTACTCTAGTGGTGAAGATACTCACCTCCCATTCAGAAGGTTGACAGTTCAATCCTAGATAGCGGCGGATATTACTCTCTCAGGATGCAAAGAAAAAAATGTCTACTGTGAACTCCATAGAGGTGTCTGGAAGGGCATCCGGACAGTAAACGCTAAACTCCATCCAGTCGCCCTGACTCTACACCAAATCAAGGGATTACAGGGTCATAAAGAGGGTGGTTTTTTTTTTTTTATTAGAGACTGAATAGACAAAATGTTGGGTTTGGAGAACGGGATGCAGTGTGTGTCCAGGGCATTTCTGATTTTAAACCTTCATAAGAAAACTTTTGCCCTGGGTGGATTAAGTTTAAATGTATCACCTTCCTTCCCTTTACTAACAATAGCTCACTATTTATTTATTTATTTATTTATTTATTTATTTATTTATTTATTTATTTATTTATTTAACTCAAATTTATATGCCGCCCTTCTCCCAAAGGACTCAGGGCAGTGAACACAAGCTAAAAACATATAATTTTATTTTTAAAAAAATTTGATTTATATGCCGCCCTTCTCCGGAGACTCAGGGCGGCTTACAGTGCGTTAAGCAATAAGCAATAGCCTTCATACTTTTGTATATTTTATACAAAGTCAGCTTATTGCCCCCACAAACTGGGTCCTCAATTTACCTACCTTAGAAAGGATGGAAGGCTGAGTCAACCTTGAGCCTGGTGAGATTCGAACTTACTTTAATTGCAGACAGCTGGTGTTAAATTACAGTGCCTTTGTCTGCAGAGCTAGCCAGGCTTTTATCCATACAATGATAAAAGAAGAGTCTAATTAAAACCAATTAAAATCAAAATAATAAATAATAAATAATAAAACCCCAGAATCAGAACTCAGCCCATTTGTTGACATAGCCAAGTCTTTAGGCCTCGACGGAAGGAGCGGAGATCAGGCCCCAACCGGAGCTCGGTGGGTAACTCATTCCAGAGGGTAGGAGCGCCCACAGAGAACGCCCTACCCCTGGAAGTCACCAGCCGACATTGTCTGGCCGACGGTACCCTGAGGAGGGCAGCCCTATGTGAGCGGACAGGATGGTGGGAGGCAGGCAGGAGATGGTCCTGCAAATCAGGGGTGGGTTCTAAATTTTTTTACTACTGGTTCTGTGGGCGTGGCTTATTTTGTGGGTGTGGCTTGGAGGTCATGTGACTAGGTGGGTGTGGCTAGCTGCTCAGAGTCATTTCTGGAAGGTCCTCGCACTTACGACCCGACTCATTTGTTTGCTTTTAACACTGATCAGCTGTAGGACGGCCCTTTGAAGCCCCTCGGCAAGAGTTTAAACAGGTTTTTTCCCTCTAGTCATCAGCTGGGACTCAGGAGGCAGCAATAGATTGGGGGTGGGACCAAATAAAAGGTAAGAATAACGTGGGGGGGTGGGGGGGTGGGAGGGCAGGGGGGAGAACCGGTTCGGTGACATCATATCGTCACCGCTACCGGCTCGGCCGAACCGGACCGAACCGGGAGGAACCCACCACTGCTGCAAATACCCTGGACCTAAGCCATGTAGGTCTTTTCGTGGAGAAATTTGAGGGGACCACAAAACAAATGAAAAAGAGAACCGATCTGATTTCATTAGGATTCTTCTGGAACAGCACCTTTCACTGATGTATGCATTTTGCGCTCTTACGCGCTTGCCACATGAAAAGGAGCCCTTTGCATACTGCTTATCCATTTTTCCCCTTCTTTAGTTTTATCGATGCCCACATGAAATCCGGCAATACAAATGGGAGGACAGATGCAAACGATCTGAAGCCTGAAGCGAATCACGCATACTCTGATCCCAGAATTACTTAGCGAGGCTGCTTGTTAAACTGGAATTCTGAAAAGTGTGTGATACGGAGCACAGCAATTTGTAGAGAAAAGAGTATTAAAAAAAAAAAAAAAGTCGGGAAAATCATCCTCCCATCATTAATTCATGCTCATCCTCGACTCAGCGTTTTGACAAATAGTTGCCATTTAGAGGAATAGCAACGGCAGGCTTCTTAGAAGCCGAAAATATGTGCTGCTGTGTGTTATTGTTTTCATTATCATAATAAGTATCTGTGCGTATGTGTTAAGGATGGGTGAATACAGGATGTCAATTTCAATTTCTTCCTCTTTTTTGTCCCCCCCCCCTCCCCGCTCCTCTCATGTTCACGTAGCTACAGCCTACTTCTGGATCACTTTGAAGCAAAATGACGCACAAATTAAAAGGCAGCAGGCTGAAGAATGGAAGAATGAGAAATCGAAAAGAAGAATAAGAATAAGAATAATTTTATTTCTATACCGCCCTTCTCCCTGAAGGACTCAGGGCGGTGTACAGCCTATTAAAAGCACAAGACAAACATCAATTAAAATTATTTAAAATTATTAAATAATTAATAATTAAATAAAAAGCACCAGGATTGTCTTCTGTGCATCTACAAATGGTTTTTCTTTTTCTTTTTGTGCCATATTGGTCATCGGACGTTGGCGATCATGTTGGCAATCCTATTTTTATCGACAGCCACACGTTTTGTCCAAACCAGTCCCTTAGATATTGAAGCCACAATGTTCTTCTTCTTCTGCCTGGGCTTCGTTTGCCTTCAATCTTTCCTTGGAGGATTAAATGAAGGATGCCGTATTTTTCTGGATGTCGCATCATATGTCCAAAATATTCTAACTTTTGCTTTTTTGATGGTTTCCTTTGGCCTTCCCAGGTGGCTCATCACCTCCTCATTTGTGATTTTGTCAACCCAACCCAACCCATCTGGAACGAGCTCCCCCCGGAGATACGGAGGATCCTGGACCTGCGCGCTTTTTGCCGTGCCATCAAAACATTTCTTTTCCAGCAGGCCGGCCGGGCCTAACCTCTTTTTTAAACTTTTAAACTTTTAAAATTCTTTAATTTTAAATTTGTCTTAAGAATTTGGGGTGTTTTAAATTTCGTTTTCCGGGCCAAATTATTTAATTGTATTTTAATGCTTTTTTTAACATTTGTATTATATGTATTTTATCTGGCTGTTCACCGCCCTGAGTCCTTCGGGAGTAGGGCGGTATACAAATTCAATAAATAATAATAATAATAATAATAATAATAATAATAATAATAATAATAATAATAATAAGTAACAGCCATCTGTAAATCCACATTTCAAAGCTTCTAGTCTCTTCAAGTGGCTTTCTGTCCGAGACCCAACTTTCCAGTCCGTAGAGCTGGAAGTGATTTTTAATGTTGGTTATTGATTTATTCAATTGAACTTGCATTGTGTCTCAATACAGGCACCCATTATGGATCCTGAGAAAGGAGGCTATGTTAAGTCCCTACCAAAAAGAGAGGAGAGAGAAGAGAAATATATCACATTGGTTGGAAGAAAGGAGGAGGGGGTGATATGACAGCAGTGTTCCAATAACTATGGGGCTACCACAAAGAAGAGGAGGTCAACCTATTCTCAAAGGCATCTGAACCAAGGATAAAAAGCAATGGATGGAAACTAATCAAGGAGAGAACCAACCTAGAAAGAAGGAGGAATTTCCTCACAGTTAGAACAATTAATCTTGGTTCCAAAACTTGTGGATGCTTCAACACTGGAGGTTTTTAAGAAGAGGTTGGACAATCCTTTGTCTGAAATGGTACAAGGTCTCCTGCTTGAGCACGGGGTTGGAGTAGAAGACTTCTCCAAGGCCCCTTTCAACTCTGTTATTCTGTTCTGTACTGATTGGATCATACTGCATTGTCTTCCTCCCTCAACTTGGATAGCTATGCGTTCTCACCTTCAAAACTTCTCCAGACAGTATTGCCATGGCTGAGATTTCTTGAGGTTGAAAATCTAGAGGGAGAAACAGATATTAAGCTACAATACTGTTTTCTTGTTGGCAACGTCATGCAATGTATAAATCAAGATATGCTTGCTTCTTCGACAAACCTTGGTAATGACAACTCAAGGCTTAATGCACAATACAAACAGAGATTAATGCTTCCAGATAAATATCTTAGCCCGTACTTGTTCTTCTAATTCAGCTGAGAATATTCTCTGTTGACATTTTCCATAGCGGTGACGGCTTTCAAGACAGTTTGTCTTGAATGTTTCGGAAGATACTCCATCACTTTTGATCTTGCAATCCACTGTGAGACTTGTAAAGGAACCAACTTTATGGATACCACACGTGCCAGAACTGGTAAGGCTTTTTCCCCTGCAGTCTCCGAAATGCCATTCATGGGCATTTCCAGGGGTGAAATCCAGCAGGTTCTGACAGGTTCTGGAGAACCAGTAGAGGAAATTTTCAGTAGTTCAGAGAACCAGCAAATTCCACCTCTGGCTGGTCCCAGAGTGGGGTGGGAATGGGGATTTTGCAGTATCCTTCCCCCATGAATGGGGTGGGAATGGAGGTTTTCCAGTATCCTTCCCCTGCAATGCCCACCAAGACACAACACACCTGCCAAGCCACATCCACAGAACAGGGGTGGGTTCTACTTACCTTTACTACCAGTTCACAACGGGACCACGCACTTCTGCGCATTCACAGATCACCCATAATGACATCATGGCGGGTGGGCAGAGCCTCCCGGCGGTTTTACTACCGGTTCTATAGAACCGGACTGAACCAGGAGCAACCCACCACTGTCACAGAACCTGTAGTAAAAAAATTTGAATTTCACCACGGGAACAAACCGGATAAAGATTAAATCATAGGCAAATCTTAACAGCATCTTTCTCTCCCTTTCCTCCAATTCCTCTTTCAATTACTAAGGTTCCATAGAGAGGACAGTGATTCTACTGCAGCAGAAGTCACTTCTCTGTATCAATCCTGTAGCTTGGATTTCTCTCCGTTTCTGCCTCCCGTGTGCCACACCGTTCCCCACCCCTTTGTTCTAAATCTGTTAGGCTATTTTGTCTCTTTAGTATTATTGTTGCATTTGGGAAGCCTGAAATATATACCATTGTGTTACTCCTTTGAGGGTGTGTGGGTTTTTTTTCTTGGTTGGTTTTTGTGAGATTTTTTTTTTTTTTTTTGAGGGTGTATGTGTGTGTGCAGTGAATTCTTTTCATGTCCTTCCTTCTGTGAAGGTTCTTTTCTGTCTTTGTAGCCCAGCGCACAAACAAGGGTGCCGGCCTTCTTTTGGTGTTGTGTGAGGCATATTCTAACAGGTTTTCTTTCTTTCTTTTTATTGTTTTGTATTGTCTGTCAGATGTTGTGATGGTTTGCTAGCTTAATAGACTTCTCTTCTCCTGGCCTCCTCCTCCTCTCCTCCTCTTCCTCTTCTATTCCTCCTCCTCTTCTCCTCCTCCTCTTCTATTCCTCCTCCTCCTCTCCTCCTCCTCCTCTTCTCCTCCTCTCCTCCTCCTCTCCTCCTCCTCTTTCCACTTCTATTCCTCTTCCTCCTCTCCTCCTCCTCCTCCTCTTCTCCTCCTCTTCTCCTCCTCTCCTCCTCCTTCTCTTCCTCTTCTATTCCTCCTCCTCCTCTCCTCCTCCTCTCCTCCTCCTCTCCTCCTCCACCTCTCCTCTTCCTCCTCCTCCTCCTCCTCCTTCTCTTCCTCCTCTTCCTCCTTCTCCTCTTCTCCTCCTCCTTCTCTTCCTCCTCCTCCTCCTCCTCCTCCACCTCTCCTCTTCCTCCTCCTCCTCTTCCTCCTCCTCCTCTTCTCCTCTTCCTCTTCCTCCTTCTCCTCCTCCTCTTTCCACTTCTATTCCTCTTCCTCCTCTCCTCCTCCTCCTCCTCTTCTCCTCCTCTTCCTCTTCTATTCCTCCTCCTCCTCTCCTCCTCCTCTTCTATTCCTCCTCCTCCTCTCCTCCTCCTCCTCTTCTCCTCCTCTCCTCCTCCTCTCCTCCTCCTCTTTCCACTTCTATTCCTCTTCCTCCTCTCCTCCTCCTCCTCCTCTCCTCCTCCTCTCCTCCTCCTCTCCTCCTCCTTCTCTTCCTCTTCTATTCCTCCTCCTCCTCTCCTCCTCCTCTCCTCCTCCTCTCCTCCTCCACCTCTCCTCTTCCTCCTCCTCCTCCTCCTCCTTCTCTTCCTCCTCTTCCTCCTTCTCCTCTTCTCCTCCTCCTTCTCTTCCTCCTCCTCCTCCTCCTCCACCTCTCCTCTTCCTCCTCCTCTTCTCCTCCTCTCCTCCTCCACCTCTCCTCTTCCTCCTCCTCCTCTTCCTCCTCCTCCTCTTCTCCTCTTCCTCTTCCTCCTTCTCCTCTTCTCCTCCTCTCCTCCTCCTCTCCTCCTCCACCTCTCCTCTTCCTCCTCCTCCTCCTCCTCCTCTTCTCCTCCTCCTCTTCCTCCTTCTCCTCTTCTCCTCCTCTTCTCCTCCTCTCCTCCTCCACCTCTCCTCTTTCTCCTCCTCCTCCTCCTCCTCCTCCTTTCACAGAACTGACTAAGCCAGGTCATAATACTTTCTCATTTTTCCCAGACTGGGAGCAAAGAAAGAATTGAATATATATATATATCACCTGTATTTTCCATCCTTTGTGAGAAACAAGAGAGAGAAAGAAAACCAAGCTTGAGATTTCTTAAAATTCATGTGTCATCGTTCCGAGTAATGAACTCCAGGAAATCAGAACTCTGAATCTTCATTCAGGTTCCAGAAACCTTTTAATGAGTACACCGTATTGGCACTTAGAAAGGTGAAGCTAGCTCTAAATTATTCCTTTGTATAGGGACGGTTAAAAAAAAAAAAGAAATTCCCCACCCACTCCTAGGTCTCTCAGGTCACATGGGCCAATCACGCCAGCCATGGTTCCCACCCGGCTTCGACAGGTGTCCGTTGACATGATCTTGGTTCACACGCCGGCTGGTGGATGTTATGGCTAGACCTCTGAGGCAGGGGTGCGATTCAGCCAGTTCAGACCGGTTTGGGTGAACCAGATGTTAATTTTAATCTGGTTTGCCGAACCGGTTGTTCCAAGGACTGGCTGACTTCGCCCATCCACTCTGTCCCGCCCCTCCCAGAAGTCTCCACATGACCCATTTTGGGTGCCAGATAAGTTCAGGGCATTCATGGAGACTCTGGGAGGATGAAAAACAGGCCTACTGGAAGTACAGGAAGTACGGAAACGGGCCTATTTCCGGCCTCCGGGGGGCCTCCGGTGCTCAGGGGAGGCTGTTTTCGCCCTCCTGGAGGCTTGAGGAAAGCCTCCAGAGCCTGGGGAGGGTGAAAACACCACGACCACCCATGCTGCAGGAGGCTGAGTAGGCCACACCCCAATGGCCACACCCATCCTGCAACCAGGCAGTGAACTGGTTGCTGAAATTTTTCAATCCCAACCCTGCTCTGAGGCACCACATTCCTGAGCTCTTCCCCCTGCCCTCCCCTCTTGAATGGCAACCAAGAAACAAAGTAGTAGTAAGCATGGCTTTAGTTGAAGTCGTTTTGCAGGTTGACATCGTGTTTTTGCTTATTCCTGAGAAAACATCAGGGATTTTCCTCCCTTTGGTTATTCTTATTCTCCCGGGGCGGGGGGGGGATATTCTACAAATATTCTCCCCTGAAGGTGGGGCGGCAAATGTCCTCTTTTCCACTGACCCTCAATTCTCCATAATGAAGATGACTCCTGAGTTGATATCAAAAGTACCATCAGAAACAGTTTCCTAAGAAAAAAGAAAATAAGCTATAGAGCAGTGGTGAAATCCAATTTTTTTTACTACCGGTTCTGTGGGTGTGGCTTGGTGGGTGTGGTGTGCCTTGGTGGGTGTGGCAGGGGAAGGATACTGCAAAATCCCCATTCCCAACACACTCCAGGGGAAGGATATTGCAAAATCTCCATTCCCTCCCCACTCCAGGGGAAGGATATTGCAAAATCTCCATCTCCACCCCACTCTGGGGCCAGCCAGAGATGGTATTTACTGGTTCTCCGAACTACTCAAAATTTCTGCTACCAGAACTTTCTGGTTCTCCAGAACTTGTCAGAACCTGCTGGATTTCACCCCTGCCATAGAGGCATCCACAATAAACCCTATCAGCAAAGAAATGCTGAAGAATTATTCCTGCGATGAGCTGGGGGAAATATTCCTGAAACGTTCTCCCCAATGGATAGAAAAGCTGGAGAATATCCAAGGGCCATCTGCACAGGTTCCTCTTCCCTAAAAGAAGACATCTGCAGAGCACTCCTATTTAGAAATCTTGACGTGTTCCGTGGGATTTGCTATTCCCTGAAATATATGCAGGACTACAGCTTGAGGGCTTAACTACACATTACACGGATAGCAAAGGTGGCACTCGGGTACAGACTCAGTGAGATGTTTTGTTTTTTTTTCATTTTTCATTTAACCGAGACATGTCCAACCTTTTGGCTTGCTTGAGCTGCACTGAGTGAAGAGGAACTGTCTTGGGCTGCATATAAGATACATAACAGAGGTGTCAAACTCAAGGCCTGCGGACCACGGGGTGCTTAGATCTGGCCTGTGGGGCCAGCCTGGTAACAGCAAAGGACCAGCCCATGGTGCCTCTGCCAGCGAAAATGGAACAGTTGAAAATGGAGCTCAGGAGCCCGTTTTCACTGGCAGAGTGCTCGGGCTACCACCAGCGCCTCTGACACGAGTGACGTTGAGCTGAACCACGCCTACCCTGGCCACGCCCACCCCAGCCCCCTGAGGTCAAACACAACCCTGATGCAGTCCTCAATGAAATCTAGTTTGACACCCCTGATATATCATATACAGAGATGGGATTCACTTACCTTCCCTACTGGTGGGGAAATGTGAGTGCGCGCGCATGCATGCTTCGCTCGCACGTGCCTCCTCTTTGCACGCGCACAGCCTTCTGCACATGCGCAGCGATCACGCATTACATCCGGGTGGGTAGGCGTTGCCTCCTGCAGTTGCCACTGCCGCTTCGCCCGAACCAGACAGAACCGGCTGAATCCCACTTCTGATAATATAATATAGTAACTATCACTAAACTATCACTAAAAAAACCCCACATAATAATGCTTAATCTTGTGAGGTTGCATAACTAGGTGTCCAAGGCTGTGGGCCACAGATTGGATATACCTGATTTAACTCAAACTGTACTGATGTGATTAACATCAAGAGTGTGGAGGACAGGGAAAGACAGACGAATCCTTCCTTCTTCAAACCAGGGATTAGAGTAGAGTAGAGTAGAGTAGAATAGAGTAGAATAGAATAGAATAGAATAGAATAGAATAGAATAGAATAGAATAGAATAGAATAGAATAGAATAGAATAGAATAGAATAGAATAAAAGAGTTGGAAGGGACCTTGGGGGTCTTCTAGTCCAACCCCCTGCTTAGGCAGGAAACCCTACACCACTTCAGACAAATGGTTATCCAACCTCTTCTTAAAAACTTCCAGTGTTGGAGCACTCACAACTTCTGGAGGCAGATCATTTGATTCAGATCATTCCTTCCTCCCCACCCCATCCAGTGATTTCAAATGGTGAATCACCCTCAGAAACATCTAAGCCTCCTACATTTTTAATGCCAGCTGCTATATTATTAACAGGGCCATTTGTAGTAGCTTTTCAGCTGGTTAAAGTTGTCCTCCTCAAGCTCTGGAGTTCCCATAGCAAATGTCCAACTCCCATTCTACCTAAACAAACCAGATGGGAGATGCCATCTAATTACTGGTGGTGGAGCTCCAACTGGCGATTATTTAGTTCCCTCTGCAATTTATTGTTCTCAGGGTGGCTATATTGCCCGGGCAGCTCCGTTTTTCAACAAAAGGGAATGGACTCTGATGACCTCTCAGCCACTGTCAGGCAGCATCTGCTGCCTGAGGTAGTAACTACCTGGTTCTGCCAGCTTGGTAGAGTTGACCTTCATGATGATACATCCACCATTATTCTTCCTTTGGGAAGGAAGGAAGGATGCTAAGCCTTTCCCCTTTGCAGCTGCCCCATTTGGGAAACTGAGGGAGAGCAGGTTTGCAAGAATAAACTTTTATCAAAATTTCAGTCACCCTGGCAAAGAGCCCGACCTGGTCTAGCAGTCTCCTAAAATGTTGAGATAGGCAGTCTCCGAACACCCATCGATTCCTATACATGGCCAGTTGCAAATCATGGAATATGCACTTCCATTACATCATCACCTTTTGCGCATAATGAGCTGTGACCAAACTGGTGCAAGGAGTTTTGCAGTTTTATTTGTAGAGCATAAGTGGGTGGCTTCTGTTCTGTTACAATAGCTCCTTGAGATTCCACCGCTAACATTTGGCTGCAAACTGACGGAATTTTAGTTTCATCTGTTTGTTTTTCAAACTTAAGAGTGGGTAGGGAGGCAGGATCCTTCTGGAAAATCAACATTCCCATTCTAAACATCCTGTGAAAAACTCCCAGATGGCCTGAAATTGCACTACCACTTTGTTGTCAACAGCTGGCAGCATAATTTGGGTCTTCTCTTCTCTTCTCTTCTCTTCTCTTCTCTTCTCTTCTCTTCTCTTCTCTTCTCTTCTCTTCTCTTCTCTTCTCTTCTCTTCTCTTCCCTTCCCTTCCCTTCCCTTCCCTTCCCTTCCATTCCATTCCATTCCATTCCATTCCATTATTGTCCCGTGCCATGCCTTGCCATCCCATGTCATCCCATGCCTTGCCATCCCATGCCATCCCATGCCATCCCATCCCATCCCATCCCATCCCATCCCATCCCATCCTATCCTATCCTATCCTATCCTATCCTATCCTATCCTATCCTATCCTATCCTATCCCATTATTATTCCATTCCATTCCATTCCATTCCATTCCTTTTTCTCTTCTCTTCTCTTCTCTTCTCTTCTCTTCTCTTCTCTTCTCTTCTCTTCTCCTCTCCTCTCCTCTCCTCTCCTCTCCCCTTCCCTTTCATTCCCTTCCCTTCCATTATTATCCCGTGCCATGCCATGCCATGCCATGCCATGCCATGCCAAGCCATGCCATCCTATCCTATCCTATCCTTTCCTATCCTATCCTATCCTATCCTATCCTATCCTATCCCATTATTTTCCCATCCCATCTTATCCCATGCCATGCCATGCCATGCCATGCCATGCCATGCCATGCCATGCCATCCCATGCCATCCCACCCTATCCTATCCTAGCCTAGCCTAGCCTCCTCAATTTGAGAAAGGAAGCACCCCAAAATAGAGGGAAAAGTTAGATCAGAAGGCCAAATTGTAGCCATGTCCTTTCAGATGTATTTCACACCTGGCATAGAAGGGCATATAAACCAATTTGTTTTGCACACATTGTTAAATGCAAATTACAAACAAAACAAAACAAAAGTGTTGTTTTTTTTGTAAAAACAGCAACATGGAAACAGTAAGGCAAGACAAGAGGAAGGTCAGGTTCCCCAACCAAAGGCTGGATCTCAAATTAGGCAATCCCATTTTAAGTTTGTTTACTGATATGAAAACCAGACCCCCTTCCATCAATGTCCATTAAGGGTTGACATTTTGGGCTTGGACAACTGCACCGCCTACGGTCTGACCTAAACGTAATATACAAAATTATCTGCTACAATGTCCTACCTGTCAATGACTACTTCAGCTTCAACCTCAATAATACTCGGGCAAACAATGAACACAAACTCAAGGTAAAATCCTTTCGAGGTAGATAAAATGAGGACCCGGTTTGTGGGGGCAATAAACTGACTTTGTATAAAAAGAACACTGCTTGGGGGGGGGGGGCGAAAGCCCTACTAATATACAATATACTAATATACATATACAAAAGTATGAAGGCTATTGCTTAACGCACTGTAAGCCGCCCTGAGTCTCCGGAAAAGGGTGGCATATAAATCAAACCAATAAATAAATAAATAAAATAAATAAACCACTCCAAACTCAATTGCAAAAAATACGACTTCAGCAACAGAGTGGTCAATGCCTGGAATGCACTACCTGACTCTGTTGTCTCTTCCCCAAACCCCCAAAACTTTAACCTTAGACTGTCTACTGTTGACCTCACCCCATTCCTAAGAGGTCTGTAAGGGGGCGTGCATAAGCACACCAGCGTGCCTACCGTCCCTGTCCTACTGCCCCCGTTTATTCGTCCCCATTTCCCGTATTCATATCCATGTTTATACTTACTCCTGTTATCTCGTACATGTTTGACAAACTAACTAACTAAATAAATACAGCAAATTAGCAACTTCCTGATAGCTGCTTTCTCCGAGTCCGTGTCACTGACCTGTACTTCCTTCTCGTTTCCTCGGGGTTTCCTTCCACGTAGTTCCATGTAAGCTGTCGCATTTTCCCCCCAAGGAGGAATAGCTGAGCTTATGGTTAAGGATTGTTGATCGAGGCTCTACTGACACATATAGGTCAAAACGAAACTGTGCACTGGAGAAAGTCCAGTTATTTGAATCTCCCAAAGGGGTTAATAACACTGACCTCAAGGTTAGGAGGCTAACTAAAACTGCTTGCCTGCACACCCCTTTGAACTGATTAGACTGCCCAACAGACAACCGACCTTCTATTCTTGATTTCAGTGTCAGGCTAAAGTCAACCCATTCTCTGACTCCACGAAATGAATTCTTTTTCTACAAGAGTGCAAGGTTGATTGTTACTGGGATATTGACAGTGTTTGGTCCTTTGTGCATAGCCTGGATGACTGACATTAATGATTAAAACAACAACAACAACAACAACAACAACAACAACCTAAGCTTGGAGACATGGAAGCTATGTATGCGTAGGGAATATTAGCAGAGATCGGAGTTGTTGTGTCTTGTTTATTGCCGGCATTCAGTCTGGCCTTTGCTAGTTTTATCAGCAAAGAACAACTTTGGGCCACAAAGCCATAAGTGCGAGGCAGGAGACAGAGAGGAAATTGAATGAATAAAGCTGAATAGGACTCTCTCTCTCTCTCTCTCTCTCTCTCTCACACACACACACACACACACACACACACCAGTTTCACATAAATAGCTGAGTTTGTCTGTACCCTGGAAAGGGCAGAGCTAAATTTGTGTTGAGGGCTTGGCAAAATACCCATCTGTCACTAGGTCCCATTTTATGTGGATTCGACCAGGTAAGGGTCTTTCCATCCCCACCCACCCCCATCCCGTTCTACCATAGAATGTCAGGATGTGGTGGCTCAGTGGCTAAGACACTGAGCTTGTCGATCAAAAGGTCAGCAGTTCAGCGGTTTGAATCCCTAGTGCCACGTAACGGGGTGAGCTCCCGTGACTTGTCCCAGCTTCTGCCAACCTAGCAGTTCGAAAGCATGCAAAAAAAATGCAAGCAGAAAAATAGGGAGCACCTTTGGTGGGAAGGTAACAGCATTCCGTGCACCTTTGGTGTTGAGTCATGCCGGTCACATGACCACGGAGACATCTTCGGACAGCGCTGGCTCTTCATCTTTGAAATGGTGATTAGCACTGCCCCCTAGAGTCAGGAACGACTAGCATCTATATGTGGGGTAACCTTTACCTTTACTCTCTTCTACCATCTTTATAATTCACAAACTTGGTGACATAACCTCATTCGAGAACATTGAAAAAATATGCAAAATGCCCACTCCAACACCAAGCTGCCTCATGTTAATTGAGCACCAAGAACAATCCCATGAAAGCTGATTGGGTGACTGTGGGCCAATCACCAGGAGAAGGTGAGTTCTAGTCCCATCTTAGCCATGAAAGCCAGGTGGGTGTCTTTGGACCAATCATTAGAAGACTATTTCTAGTCCCATCTTAGGGATGAAAGCCACTTTGAGTCAATCACTACGACATTGTCAGTTCTAGTCCCACCTTAGCCATGAAAGCCAGATGAGTCACTTGGGGCCAGTCTCTCTCTCTCTCTCTCTCTCAGCCCAACCCAATTCACAGGGATGTTCTTGTTGTGAGGAAAATAGGAGAATGAAAAGATGTTGGGTATGTTTGCCACCTTGAGTTATTTGTAAAAAATAATAAATAGCAATAGCACTAGCAATAGCACTTAAACTTATATACCGCTTCACAGGTCTTTACAGCCCTCTCTAAGCGGTTTATAGAGTCAGCCTACTGCCCCCAACAATCTGGGTCCTCATTTGCCCACCTCAGAAGGATGGAAGGCTGAGTCAACTTTGAGTTGGTCAGGATCGAACTCCAGGCTGTGGGCAGAGTTTGCCTGCCATACTGCATTCTAACCACTGTGAAGGAAAGGGAGGGAGGGAGGAAAATAGCAATAGCACTTAGACTTATATACTGCTTCACAGAACTTTCCAGCCCTCTCTAAGCGGTTTACAGAGTCAGCTTATTGCCCCCAACAATCTGGGTCCTCATTTTATCCACCTCAGAAGGATGGAAGGCTGAGTCAACCTTGAGCCTGATGAGATTCGAACTGCCAAATTGCAGTCAGCCGGCAGTCAGCAGAAGTAGCCTGCAGGACTGCACTCTAACCACTGAGCCACCTCGATGGGATACAAATAAACAAATAGGCTCTAATACGGCGGTGACATTGGAAATGCCAAGAGTGTACGGCCATGCATTTTTTTTTCCCTCAGTGCTGAAATCCTTACCAGAATAATAACCAGTTATCATTTTGGATATGGGGAGAAGAGAGAGGTTATTAAATATGTTAGGTTTAGAGCAACTAATGTAATTTAAATTTAATCAAAGGTCCTTTTTGTTCCTCTTTGTTCTTCCCCCAGGGGCTTCTGGGAAAGCAAGCTCCGGCTCACCCTTTTTTAAAAGACCAAGTTCAGTTCTCAGTCCAAAAAAAAGGACTTCTGCATTTCTCAAAGAAGTGCCTTACAGGGAAAAAAAAAGAAAAGAAAAGAAAAGAGGGGTTGTATGTGCAAGAAATAATTATTACAAAAGGAATTAAATAGCCTGAGTAATAATTGGACGGGCTGGAAGAATTCACATAAGGTTTTGCAGCCTGTCCTTTGAACGACTCCCTAACCGTGCCGTTCAATCCATCACCAATATTTAGCCTTTCCAGATGTTTTTTTTTTTTACATTTCAGTTAAATTGCAAGGAAACCAGTGGTGGGTTGCCCCCGGTTCGGACCGGTTCTATAGACCCGGTAGTAAAACCGGTGGGAGGCTCCGCCCACTGACCCCGACGTCATTAGGAAGCTTCTGCGCATGCAGCCCTGTTGCGAACCAGAAGTAAAAGTAAGTAGAACCCACCCCTGAAGGAAACCCCTTTTACTGTGGGTTGATTTTATTGTCATTAAAAGATAAAGGTTCCCCTCGCTAGTCGTTCCCGACTCTAGAGGGCGGTGCTCATCTCCGTTTCAAAGCCGAAGAGCCAGCGCTGTCCGAAGACATCTCTGTGGTCATGTGGTCGGCATGACTAAATGCTAAAGGTGCACAGAACGCTGTTCCCTTCCCACCAAAGGTGGTCCCTATTTTTCTGCTTGCATTTTTAACCTGCTTTCAAACTGCTAGGCTGGCAGAAGCTGGGACAAGTCACGGGAGCTCACCCCGTTACGCGGCACTAGGGATTCGAACCACCGAACTGCCGACCTTTCTGATCAACAAGCTCAGCATCTTAGCCGCTGAGCCACCGCGTCCCCGTGTCATTAGCCACGCTTAATTCTGCGTCATTCGAGAAACCGTTGGAGAATTTCTCTTCCTAAAATGTAGGGAAGACTGTTCGGATCTCGGCCCAGCAATAAGAGAACATCAGCTGGATGGCTCCAAGAGCTGAGTAAATCTCCTGAAATCATCGTAATCATGGGTTGTTGTTGTTTTTTTTTCTCTACAGAAACAACCCAAATTATGCCTAGACTATATTTTCCCCAATGGCATTTTCTGACGGGGGAGAAAAAAAAATCAAAATGGTTTTCTCTCTGTTTTCATTTGTTCTTCGGACCCCTTTTTCCTTCTCTCTTTGACTAATTAGTTTGTTAGTTGTTATGGCAACTATGCATTGCTCCAGGCACCCGACGTTAGAGATCAAGCTGAAAACAGAGATGTCTACAGAATATAGATGGGTTTTCTTGGGTTATTTAAATCCTGTTCTACCTCTCTCTCTCTCTCTCTCCACCCCCAACCCCCCATGGTCCATGGCTTCAACCATCCAGGTTGTTTATTAATGTCCCAGCGCCTTCTCTGAGACATGGGCAAATGAAGAATTGTCTACTTTGGGCTTTGCAAACCTTTCTTTCCAGCCCAGGGCACTGTGTGACATTCAAGGGACTGATACGTTTTACAGTAATAACGGGTACCCCCTGTGCACAGAATGTGACTTTGGAAGAAGCCTGACAATATAATAGTAGATCTGTTTTTTCTGGGCTGGTTTCTAATAAACACCGGGTACCTATCGTGAATTTTCACTCTGGCTCTCTTCACTGTCACAATTATTACCTCGAACTAATTCACCAACCGGTAACAGTGTTTTATTTCAATGCTTTGCATTGGAAAGTTGATATATAGACCGACGTTTAACAGCCAAAAAGTTACGTAGTTTAATATTTTGCAGGATTTGATCACCGATATGCAAAGTTATTTAGTACCGGGTGTTATCTGGTAGTTCAGATGCAGCAGTATTTTATTATTTGCTCGGGTTTTGACAATTAACTGTGACATGTTTCATATCTGAACTTCTCCAAACAAATGAAAAAGAGATGGCAACCTATTTTGAAAATCCTTGATTTGCTTCCGCGGTGAAAATCGCTATGCAAATGTTGATGTTTTGAAATTCAAATGGCAGAATTAAGTTGTTGGAACAAGTGGGTGCATATTTCTACAGTTTTCACCTTTGTTCATGGAAGCGAAGGGATATGGGAAGAAGGTAAATTCCATTCTGCAGGAAAATAGAACAGTAGGAGAAGAAATTACAAAGGAATATTGAATTTTGTAATGGTGGAAAAGGTAGTTGTAAGAAAAGAAACCCAATCAGTCTTTCGTGTTCCTATAGCTACTTGCCGCAGACATGTCTCCTGGTGTCAGGCTGAGAATGTCATAGAACAATGTGAGACGACAGACTGCTTGTAAATGCAATAGCAATAGTACTTAGACTTATATACCACTTCATGGTGCTTTATAGCCCTCTCTAAGTGGTTTACAGAGTCAGCATTTTGCTCTCAACAATGTGAATTCTCATTTGACCTACCTCGGAACGATGGAAGACTGAGTCAACCTCGAGACAGTGAGATTCGAACTGCTGGCAGTCAGCAGAATTAACCTGCAGATGTTCTGTCCCCGTACCCCACACGCACCCCCACAGACGGCCCGGAGTTAATAAGCCACATGACAAAACTCTTCGAAGATAAAGCTGGCAGCAACCCAGTGGCTAGCTGCCAATTCAGACTTTACTCACACAAAACAAAGATTAGACTGCCAGCATTCCGATAAAACAGGCAGAGTGTCAACAATACAAGGATTAATCCAAATGCAGTCCGATAAAGCAGGCAAAGTCCAGTAACACAGAGATCATGGAGTATTTCCAGTTTTTGCTCATCACAAACTGAACCAGCCACCACACCCACATTTATACCCTGTGGGGTGTGGTCCAGTGACTCAGCTAATCTCTGGCACGCCTTCTCTTTTGCTGTGCACGCTTCTCCCTGTGCCTCTGTCGCAGGTCCAGCCAGCATTTATCTTCTTCATCGCTGTCCACCTGTGGCTGTGGGGACGTCCAGTTGACATTTTTGGAACAGCCTTGAATAAAGCTAATCGGTTGGAGATTCTCTACGCTGTTTCCAGTGGTGGGATTCAGCCAGTTCGCACCTATTCGGTTGTTAACTTTCTAAGCAGTTCGGAAAACCGGTTGTTGGAAGAAATCTTATTTTGTTTTTTTCCACTTTACAGGACTAATCCTGTAAGGAAGGCAAGAAGGAAACATTCTGGTGTTGTTTCTAGCCTAATCTTTATTGCCCTGCTTACAGAAACTGCCTCTCTGGTTAAGCCTTATTACATTGTAACAGCTAAGGTGAAGCACCCAGCAACCTGAGTGACATTGAGTTGGTCACGCCCACACGGTCACATGACCACTGAGCCACACAGCCACATGACCATCGAGCCATGCCTATCTAGCTGTTCATTAGGGGAGAGAACCAGTTGTTAAGTTATTTGACTCCCACCACTGCCTGTTTCCCTGAAAATAAGACCTCCGCGAATAATAAGCCCAATCAGGCTTTTGAGTGCATGCGCTAAAATAAGCCCCCCTGAAAATAAGCCCTCCCTGAAAATATTTAAACACATGTGCAGCCAGTCCCTGCCATTTCCTCTGGTTAGGGTTAGGGAGACAGAGCTGGAAATAAGGTAAGATGGCAAGAGGAGTTCCGTCTTGCTGCACATGCCCCAAAATAATAAGACCTCCTCGAAAATAAGACCAAGCGCTTATTCTGGGCTTCAAAAAAATATAAGACAGGGTCTTATTTTCAGGAAAACACAGTAGATACTAGGAAGCAAACTGTCCCATCATGTGAAGAAGGATCTCTTCCAGGCCTCCAAACCCTTTGATCAGTTCTCTGCCCTAATGATTTCTTCCAACAACCACTTTGCCAAACTGCTCAGAAAGTTAACAACCGGTTCTCCCGAAGTGGTGCGAACCGGCTGAATCCCACCACTGCCTTTGATTCATGTAGAGTGGGGGACTTTCAGCATCCCTTCTCTGGATAAATTGGCAGGACTGACGGGAGCTGTTCAGAAGAGGTGGTGCTGAAGCACACAGTTGCCAAGCCACGTGCCGTTTTCATAGGTTAACATCAGCACTTTGAATTGGACTGGGAACCTATTGTTAACCAAAGCAGTGATTAAAGCCCCCTCTTAGGCTACTAAGCCTACCTATTTCCATTAGTCCCTCTCCTCCATCTGTCAGCTGGAGTTTCTAAGCATTTTTTTTTTACAGCAGCCTCCCTTAAAGTGTATTGCAGTGCTCTTATCGCACGGTGAGAAGGGCATAAGTCACTTTCCCTATCCAGAAAAGCCTGCAGTTGGTGCACCAGATGAAGTGAGGTAAAGCCTCCCCTGGCCACAGCCTTCACCTGCTGCTTAAGCAGGAACCATGAGCTGTTAATAGAGAATACCCAGGTCACAACTGTTCATTCAGAAGGAGTGCAATCCCATCCAGAGCTGACCTTGGACCTGGAATGCAGCCAAATCAATTACCTACTAACAGCTCTCCAGCTTCCTGAGATTTGCCACTCTTACAGTCATTGCATGAGTAGGCCATTGTGTTTAGTCACATTCCCTCTTTCTTTCGTGCTGCCACTACTCTAGGTCTCTCTCCTGTCATTTCTCCCAAAGCTGTTCCGTAAACCGAGGGGTCTCCTGGGATCTGCAACCAGAGAGGGGTTGCTCAGATGCAATATCACCCAATGCCCTCATCCTCCTCCACATTTGAGAGCTTGACAAAGCACGAGGATAGAACTACAGGCCTTTTCAGGCAAAGGGTGAGGTAGAGCTATGGGTTTCAGATTTCCTCAGACAATTCAAGGGATCCATTAGGTTCCCACATCCACCAAACTCTGGTGTGCCGACCAGGGGTGGGTTCTACATACCTTTACTACAATGGTACAATTTACTACAATGGTTGCAATGGTACTGGGCGCATGAATGCTCTCGCACGCTTCTGCGCATACGCAGAAACTTCCTGATGACATCCAGATCAGTGGGCAGAGCCTCCCACCGGTTTTACTACCAGTTCTTGCAAACCGGTCCAAACTGGGGGCAACTCACCAATGGTGCCGACCACATCTGTCAGCACACGCAATCAGACACAATTAAATGAACTTCAGCAGGATTCAAATTACATAAGAAGCTTTTTTATATACAATACCATACAAGAGAATTCAGCATACAAGATCAGAAACACAGAAGCAATATTCATAGAAGCAAGTCATTACAGAGTAGAGAGATAGAGAGGCTAATATATTGTACAGAGACTCTCCTTAGAGGCCCAACCAACTCTTATGGCCCCCATATAAACAAATACTATGTTTCAGTTTCCAAACAGCCCTCATTGGCTGACCCAGTTGCCATGTCTATTCCAGTTCATGAATATATTCTGACAACATCTTTATGAACAGTGAAATGATCCGCCCATTGCAAAATGCTGACAATAACGCCCTCCATTTTCAGATGATGCCTTACCTACCATAAAATGAAAACCACTAACGTTTTCTAACTAACGTGAGGCCACTAAAATGAGCTGGGCATGAGGTAAGCTGGGATAAACCTATGGTTGCCATTAAATAGCAATAGCACTTAGACTTATTTACCACTTCATAGTGCTTTACAGCCCTCTCTAAGCAGTTTACAAAGTCAGCCTCTTGCCCACAACAATCTGGGTCCTCATTTTACCCACCTCGGAAGGATGGAAGGCTGAGTCAACCTTGAACCTGGTGAGAACTGCCAAATTGCAGGCAGCTGGCAGTCAGCAGAAGCAGCCTGCAGTACTGCACTCTAACCACTGCGCCACTGTGGCTCAGTGATTATGAAATCACTCACCGGGATGCAGAGATTGAAAACTCACAATTCATATTAGATGGAGGGACTCCTACTCCAGTCCCATTATGAGAATTAGAAGCATAGACTTAACTACTACTTGGCATCATTGGGTTGGTGCAATACTAGCAGATCTGGCTTGTCCATAAGGCCAAACCCTAATATTAAAGCACCTACACCTGATGACTTGTGGCACAGTGTATTTGATCACCGTCTCATGAAAGATCATTGCTATATCTCTTCCTCAAACTTATTTTGGGGGGGATGTCATCCACCCCACAAGTGACTCACCTCCTTATGCATATTGCCCCCAGCCTCCTTTTCACTGCCAGAGGCCTTCAGGAACTTCTTCTGCAGCTAGCAAGGCTTTCCCAAAGGTTTCTGCAGCCAATAACAGAGCTCCAGATCGATCCGGAGCTCTGTTATTGGTTGCAGAGGCCTTTAGGAAAGCCTTGCCGGTCTTGTTGGCTGCAGAAGAAATGGGCCAGCAAGGCAGGTGTCGGGGTATGAGGCCTGGCTGAAGATAAGTAGTAGGGCAGCTCTGTACACACCCCATCCCCACCCTAGCTTAATTTTTACCTGTGCATCCTGAAGTGTGTGGGGTGTCATATCTGGAAGCCATCTTTTTAGATTTGGGCCTTCAGGCCTGCCACATTTTCTTCTGTGAGAAAATGGGAAAGGGGATTGCATAGAGTATGGGTGATATGTAGTCAAAATAACATTCTTTTCTCAGAGAGCCAAGGATGCTTTGCCCTGGCACCTGGAGTCAGATGACTGGGAGATGTCTCTAGTTTGGAAGGTGGACGATTGGACCATGTGATGGACATGTGGGTGTTGGGCAGGGACTTGAACTTTCACTTGGGTGGGGGAAACCTGGAAACTTTCAGATTCGGGTTTTCCCAGATGTGCCAATATGACATCTTCAATAAAAAGGAACTTTGAGGAAACTCAAGCCTTCAAGTCTTCTTTCATTGTGGGTGTTACTTGGAACCCTGACATTACTTGGACATACGCAAGATCGCTGACCTCCGAGTTTTCCGCTGTGCTCTTAAGACCCTGCTCTTCTGACAGGCAGGGCTAGCTTCATAATTGAGTTTTAAATTCAGAATTCTTAAATTTTGGGGTTTTTTTTAGCTAATTGGCCTTGAATGTAATACTTTTAATAATTTTTAAATTTAAATTGTGATATTTGTATTGTGTTTTTACCTGGCTGTACACCGCCCCGAGTCCTTCGGGAGAGGGGCGGTCTAGAAATAAAATTATCCTATCCTATTATCCTATTAACCCGAATCCCCTTTTTAACTAAAGCAGCTCCCCCGAATTTCAGGGCACTGTCTGGGGTCCTGAGTCCCAAGTGTCGACCCAAGCCAGGCGTCGCAAAGACTCAGGGAAGATGGAGGACACGGGGTCTTAATTAGGGCTTATTTTGGAGGTAGGACTTATATTGGGCGCACATATAAAAATCAAGCTAGGACTTACTTTGGGGGTAGGACATATTTTCGGGGAAACACGGTAGTAATATCCTGAGGCCAAAGGAGTCAATGACTCAGGACTTTCCTTGGCCCCAGGGAGGAAGTACATGGGTCAGAAATGGGACCTTCTCCTTAAATTTTGATTTGATTTTATTCAATTTGTATACCGCCCTTCTCCTAGTGGACTCAGGGCGATGCACAGCCAGAACTAAAACACATACCAATACAAAATTTAAAATCATTAAAAGAATGACATAACTTTGGCCCAAATTTAAAACAATTCGAATTAAAACCCATTGACAATTTAAAAGCTAAAAAACTAAAAAAGACTAAAAAGGGGGGGGGTTCACGCCAGCCCTGCTTGATGGAAAAGAAAAGTTTTCAGGGCATGGCGAAAAACCCGGAGATCCGATATCCTTGGTATCTCTGGGGGCAAATCGTTCCAGAGGGCAGGAACTGCCACAGAGAAGGCCCTCCCCCTGGGGGTCGCCAGCCGACATTGCCTGGCTGACGGCACCCTGAGGAGACCCTCTCTGTGGGAGCGTACTGGTCGGTGGGAGGCTATCGGCGGCAGAAGGCAGTCTCGCAAATGTCCCTTCCAAAACCTCTCATTGCCTGTCACAATTCTTACCCCCACCTCCCACACACTCCCAGTTTTCTGGGTCTATTGACAAATCAATAAAATTGTGACCCAGCTATAATCTGACATTTTGCCCTCTTTCTTGCACGCTCTGATAGAAATTGCATGGAGCCAAGAACTTTGTATACTAAAAAGATTCATCTCCATGGGGAAGGGAAAAAAAATGAAAGGTAATATACATATCTTCTCCTCCTTCTTCCTGACCTTTCCACAGAGGATATTCAGTGAAGTTTCATGCTGTCCAGAATTCTAATTGGACTTTTCTTGTGACCTTTACAGTAATAATCTCTAGGTTTCTGCTGAACTCTGGTAGCCTTTGCTTACCACCTCCAGCTGTATTATCTTAAGATAACAGCATTCTGTTTTTCCTCCCTCCCATTTCCACATGGGAAAGTTGGAGCACTCTGGTGGCCTTAAACAATTGCTCGCTCACTGCTGTCCATGGCTGAAGGCATTTATTTTATTCATTCATTCATTCATTTATTTAAATTTATGATTTTCATAAACAGTCCACGGTGACAAATCTATCCAACACACTTTTCTCCTCCTATTTTCTCAACAACAACAACCCTGTGAGGGGATCTGAGAAAGAGTGATTGGCCCAAGGTCATCCAGCTGGTAGGACTTTTTTTTTTAATGTAATAAGACATTTTAATTACATTTGGGGTTGCTCTTCTACCCTCTCTTTTCCCTCTTTTTACAACAAATCTTCTTCTCCTTCTTCGTTCTTTCCCCTCCCTCCCTCCTCTCTTCTTCTACTTTCTTCCTCCTCCTCTCCTCTCCTCCCCTACTTCCCCTTCCTCTCCCCCACTCCTCCCCTCTTTTCCCCATTTCTCGCCTTCTCTCCTGCTCTTGTCCCCTATCCTTTCTTCCTCTCCTTCCCCTTTGTTCCATTCTTCTCTCTCCCTCTCCTCCTCTCTCGGAACAGCTGGTAGGACTTGAAGTCATGGCCTCTTGCTTTCTAACTTGGTGTCTTAACCACTAAGCCAAATGTGCTCTCAAAATTCAGAATGGGACAATTGACTGTAGACATATGGCCGTGCCCACTTCACCCTGACCTCCCTGACTCAGCTGACCCACCACAGAACTTTTTCTCTGGTTTCCCCTCCATGGACATTTAACCATGTTCCCCAGGCAACCCACCATGAGTCTTTGTCCATGGCTGGACCTCCCTTCCAAACCATTGCTGGTACTACCTTGCCACTTCTCCCACTTCTTCTAGTTCAGGGGTGGGTTAAATGGGGCCACGTGCAGAAGCATTTTGATGACATCGGGGTCAGTGGGTGGAGCCTCCCACCAGTTTTACTACCGGTTCTATAGAACCGGTGCGAACCGGGGGCAACCCACTACCCACTATAAAGCCCTACATGGCATGGGCCTGGGATATTTACAGGACCACCTTCTGCCTGCCTCCCACTGCCCTGTGCGCTCACATAAGACTGCCCTCCACCGGGTGCCATTGGCCAGACAATGTCAGCTGACAGCATCCAGGATGAGGGCGTTCTCTGTAGGCGCGCTGACCCTCTGGAATGGGTTACCCACGGAGCTCTGGACGGCCCCCGACCTCCGCTCCTTCCGCCGAGAGCTGAAGACATGGCTTTTCCAACAAATTGACTGATCTGATGGATGTTTTAATTTCTGTAAGCTGCCCTGAGTCTTTCGGGAGTAAGGCAGCACATAAGTATAATAAAATAAATGAATAAATAATAAATACTGGTCTAGTTGCAGTCAATGCACCGTGACACAAATCTCCATGGCCGATTCCCCCCACAGGACAATTAGTCCCGCTTGTGGCATGCACACTGGTGGGATCCCCAGGCTGGCATTGGTGGTAGGCGTTTTGTGGGCAGGCACTTGCAGAGAAGTGCCTGTAGGATCGTGGCCTCTGTGGAGGTGCAGGAGGGCATCAGTGGTGAACCTGGTGGGGGTGCCAGTGGGAATCTTGGCTCGGGGCGCTTGCAGGTGGCATTGGTGGCTGGTGGGCTAGTGGTGGGCACTTGTGCGGAAGTGCCTGCAGGATTATAGCCTCTGTAGAGGCACAGGGGGGTAGGCGCATTGACAGCAGGGAGGGCGCTCAAATATCTCCTTCTGTTGTTATTTTTGTAGGAAGAGGCCTTCCTTCCTACCCTACAATCAGAAGCAGGTCATTGAACTGTTCCTATTGGGTATCTTACCAGAGAAATTTAGTAAAGAAAATACATATTTGATTATTTGTGTCATAACTGCAGTGAGGATAGTATTTGCGCAAAGATGGAAAGCAGAGAAAATCCCTACAGAGGGAGAAGTAATTAAGAAAATACTGGATTGTGCAGAAATGAATAGATTCACTTTGAGAATTAAAGAAAAAGACGAATCGGAATATTTTAAGGTATGGGGACAATTTTATCATTGGTTAGAGAAGATATATGTATATATATAGGGTAATGTTGTAATGAAATGAGTTAAGAAGAAAGAGGAGAGAGAAGATAGATAAATGTATTAATAGAAAAGCAAGACGTGTGGGAGAAATGTTATAATAAATGAAATGATAATATTAAGATATGATAAATAGTGGAGGAGTAGGAAGACGACACAAACGAATGTACTCAGATGATACACTGAATGATTGATTATGTATTGTATATTAGTTTGTCTATAAAATAAAAAATAATTTAAAAAATCAGAAGCAGGTCATGTTAGTAAGATATTAGCCCCACATATGATTTTTAAAAGCTTTTTTTTCCCCATAAGAAAGTGGTAAAATCTGGAAATGCTTAGAAAATGCTTAGAAAAGTTGCAGTTCTAATACTTCAGATACTTCAGTAGCTCTAAACTCATCTTCCTGGGCAATTTAATGTACCTCCAGGCTATAGAATGGCCATCATCTTGATTGAATTAGGCATTGCCTGAGGAACAATGTATTCTTGGAGAACATTGCATTTCACTTGGTTTCTCCCACAGGTCGTCCGTTCCTAAGTCCCTTCAGTCTGCTTGTCTTCTGCACAAGCCTGACAGATATAAATCCACAAGATTTACAACTTAGATTCCTACTTTACCCGGAGAAAGAAAAGAACAGACTAGTCCAGCGATGGCGAACCTTTTCGGCGGAGAGTGCCCAAACCGAAATGCACACATGTGCGTGCATGCCAGAGCACCGGAAACCCAAAGATCAGCTAGTCGGTGCACATGCGCATACCGGAAACAAGACAATCAGCTGGCAACGGCGCATGTGCCCACCGAGAGGGCTCTGCATCAGGGTTGGGTTCTAAAATTTTTTACTACCGGTTCTGTTGGTGTGGCTTATTTTGTGGGTGTGGCTTGATGGCCATGTGACAATTCTTTAGGATTTAGCAAAGGTACTGGTCTACCAGGCTTGCAGAGCTGTACCGGTCTTCCCTTTTCTTTTCTTTTTTTTAATTTAATTTATATGCCGCCCTTCTCTGGAGACTCAGGGCAGCTTACAATGCGCTAAGCAATAGCCTTCATACTTTTGTATATTTTATACAAAGTCAGTTTATTACCCCCACAAACTGGGTCCTCAATTTACCTACCTTAGAAAGGATGGAAGGCTGAGTCAACCTTGAGCCTGGGGAGATTTGAACCTGCAGTAATTGCAGGCAGCTGGTCTTAATAACAGGGTGCTTTAGACCACTGTACTACCAAGGCTCTACCATTTGTTTTTGGAGGCACTGGTCTACCCATTTATTTTTGCAGGCAGCGGTCTACTCATTTGTTTTTGGAGGCACCGCTCTACCACCACACTGCCTTTTAACACTGATCAGCTGTAGGGCGGCCCTTTGAAGCCCTGTGGAAAGAGTTTAAACAGTTTTTTTCCTTATAGCCCATCAGCTGGGACTCGGGAGGCAGCAATAGATTGGGGGTGGGGCCAAATAAAAGGTAAGAATAATGCAAGGGGACGTGAGGTTGGGGGGCAGAGCTGGTTTGGTGATATCATATCGTCACCGCTACCGGATCGGCGGAACCGGGCTGAACTGGAAGGAACCCACCACTGCTCTGCATCCCACCTCTGGCATGTATCCATAGATTTGCCATCACGGGACTAGTCAGTGGAGTTTATCTGCATGGGTGTGCAATTCAGACCCTGGATTAGAGAGGTGGTCTTCCTTTGAAGCTCAACCCCTCCTTTTTTTTCCCCCTTTAACCTGTGAAAATCCTCCTGGTGTGTCACCAAAATTCAGAGCAAAATATGGAGATGGTGCATGTCAGTGTCCTCAACTTTAATTAGAATAGACGCGAAAACCTCAAGAACTTGCAAACCCATACAATTTCAGACCCACCAACTTATAGAGTAACAGAACAACAGAGTTGGATGAGATCTTGGAGGTCTTCTAGTCCAACCCTGTACTCAAGCAACAGACCTTACACCATTTCAGACAAATGGTGGTTCAATCTTCTCTTAAAAACTTCCAGAGTTGGAGCAACCACAACTTCCAGAGGCAAGTCATTCCACTGATTAATTGTTCTAACTGTCAGGGAATTTCTCCTTAGTTCTAGGTTGCTTCTCTCCTTGATTAGTTTCCCCCCATTGCTTGTTGTCCTGCCTTCTTGGTGCTTTGGAGAATAAATTGAGTCCCTTATTTTTAGTGGCAGGTCCTCATATATTGGAACACTGATATAAGGTCATCCCTAGTCAGTGGTGGAATTCAATTTCTTTTACCACCGGTTCTGTGGGCATGGCTTGGTGGGCATGGTGTGGCTTGGTGGGCGTGGCAGGGGAAGGACACTGCAAAATCTCCATTCCCACTCCACTCTGGGGCCAGCCAGAGGTGGTATTTGCCGGTTCTCCGAACTACTCAAAATTTCCGTTACCGGTTCTCCAGAACCTGTCAGAACCTGCTGGATTTCACCCCTGCCCCTAGTCCTTCTTTTCATTAAAATAGACATACCTAATTCCAGCAAAGAAGGGAGGGAGGGAGGGAGGGAAGGTGGGAAGGAAAATGAAGGAAGAAAGGCAGGTGGGAGGGAGGGGAGGGGACAGAGGGAGGAAGGGAGGGAGGGAAGAAGGAGGGAAGGAACTAAGGAAGAAAGGCAAGAGGGAGGGAGGGAAGGAAGGAAGGAAGGAAGGAAGGAAGGAAGGAAGGAAGGAAGGAAGGAAGGAAGGAAGGAAGGAAGGAAAGAAAAAAGAAAGAAAGAAAGAAAGAAAGAAAGAAAGAAAGAAAGAAAGAAAGAAAGAAAGACATTTGTTGTAGATATATTTCTGAATTTCTAATCAAGGCAGATTCAATATATCTTCTTGAGCCTAGAAGGCATAAGACTGACTCTAACCGCTTGCAGTGTAGATTCGTGCCAGCAGTACAAAGAACCGGCAGTTCTAATTTAAGAACAAAAGTATGGGATTTAAACTCAGGAGCATCCAGATATTGACTGTCTTCATATAATAGTATAAAAAAGCCAGATTGCATGTTTGAAATAATTAGAGAAATAATTCAAACTAGAAGTATTGATACAATAATGTTCTTGTACAAACTTATGATGAGAGCATAGTTTTTAGTCACCATTCCCTAAGAAATCTATTAGAAGAGCTCGAAAAATTATGCCAAAAAAGAGCAGCCTAATCATTAAGGGGATGAGAAATAACTACAAAACAGTTGAGCTCTTTATTTTGGGTCGAAAATGTGAAATAGAGAAGATCACGCATGGCATAGCATCAAGGGTGACATTTTGCCGTCTCTTTCCAATGTTAAAAATTAAAGTTATCCACTGATATTAATGCAGTTTCACAGCCAAGAAAAGGAGAAAGAGAAAGATGACATCATTAAAACGAGGAATTCAGCCCAGTACCAGCAATTCTGATCATGAAAGTTAATTTAGATGTTCTATATAGAGACTGGACAAATTAATGGAAAATGAGACTAACATTGTCTATTAATATTGATGAGTGGTGCAGTGGCCTAGAGTTGGAGCTCTCGTCTTACAATCAGGAGGCTATGAGTTCGATCTTAAGTAGAGGAAGATATTTTTCTCCCTGGGCACATTGGGAATATATCTGTTGAATATAACTCCGCATTGGTGACAGGAAGGGCATCCGGCCAGTGTTTAACTCAGCTCCATTCAGTTGCCCAGACTTCACCCCGCAAGGGATTATGGGGTCATTAAAAGGAGATGATGATTGCCTATTAATATTAATTTTTGTAATTGATTTTAAGACCTGCTGCCTATGATTCTGGAGATAGTAAGCAGCTTACTATCTCCAGAATCATAGGCAGCAGGTCTTAAAATACTGCTTCTTGGGAATAATACTGGAAAGAGGTTATCTCTTTTTAGTCTAGGTCTAATTCGCTTCCCAAATTATCTCAGTTGCAATTTATGGAACTGTCTTATGCCTAAGGTTATCTAACTACATGGTTATCTAACCGTGTAGTAGGGTTGTATTACTGTTTTCCTTCTCAACTTTCCTCTTACCTACTCCTGTTGGTATGACTATCACTTTGTTGGTTGTATCTTATGATTTATTACTTTGTTGCTTCTATGTACACCGAAAGCTTATGCACTGGAGACAATTCCCTTGTGTGTCCAACCACACCTGGCCAACAAAGAATATTTTCTATTCTGTTCTGTTCTGTTCTGTTCTGTTCTGTTCTACTCTACTCTACTCTACTCTACTCTACTCTACTCTACTCTACTCTACTCTACACTACACTACACTACACTACACTACACTACACTACACTATTTTGTATTCTATTCTGTTCTACTCTGCTCTACTCTCCTCTCATCTCCTCTACTCTACTCTATTTTCTATTCTATTCCATTCCATTTTTCTTGATTCTATTCTATTCTATTCTATTCTATTCTATTCTATTCTATTCTATTCTATTCTATTCTATTCTATTCTATTCTATTCTATTCTATTCCCTTTCCTATTCTATTCTATTCCCTATTCTGTTCTGTTCTGTTCTATTCCATTCCCTTTTCTTTTCTTTTCTTTTCTCTTTTCTATTCCATTCCATTTTTCTTGATTCTATTCTATTCTATTCTATTCTATTCTATTCTATTCTATTCTATTCTATTCTATTCTATTCTATTCTATTCTATTCTATTCTATTCCCTTTCCTATTCTATTCTATTCCCTATTCTGTTCTGTTCTGTTCTATTCCATTCCATTCCCTTTTCTTTTCTTTTCTCTTTTCTATTCCATTCCATTTTTCTTGATTCTATGCTATGCTATGCTATGCTATGCTATGCTATGCTATGCTATGCTATGCTATGCTATGCTATGCTATGCTATGCTATTAATTGATGGGCTTTGAACTGATCCTATTGGGCTCTTCTGTGTTCTTTAAATACTTAACCAAGTCAACTACATTCACACAACCTGGGCCTAGTTAGGGACTGCGGGGTGTAGGTCAGGGTTTTTTGAACCCTGATCATTTGATTAATCAATAGTTCAATTTATGGGCAGGAAATGTGCGAATGCAGCCTTTCAAAGATAACTGCTCCAAGACCTCTACAAAAAAAATGGCCATATGGCCAACATAAATTTGGTTGCCATCTGCGGTGAAATAAACACCTTAGGGAAGAAAAAAAAAATCTATGGGAATTCCTGCATAATTTCTACATCCGCCCAAAGACATTAGGGGAAAATGGCTCCCCCACAACCAAATTCTCCGTCCAATAGATACAACATTTCAGAAGGTCATTTTCCCAGGTCTCCTGCCTGCAGATGAACTCAGAGCTTAGCTGGCAATAGATTCTGGTCATTCAAATTTCCATTCTGTTCATGTCAGCCTTCGCTTGTTTTATTGCTTGATTGCTTGATTGCTCGGCTGCCATTGTAACGAGGGGAGGAGGGGGGAGTTGTTTGAATGTATGGGAGGGGAGAAGTGAGCTGGTGGAGAAGAGGGGAGAAAGTTTTCTTCAGCGTTTTCTTTGAAGCTGGGAAGAACCTGATAACGACTCAAGGTCAACCGTCGTGGCATAGCAGGAGGATAGCACCATCGGAAGCTGCACCCCACATGACCCCTGAGGGGGATGTGGATTGGATAATCCCGACTGGACAATTGTGGGGAGGGTTTGAAGGATGCTTTCTATATGTGATTTTCGCGCCTATTTATTTATTTATTTTATTTTTATTAGTCATATTTCTATGCCGCCCACTCTCCGAGGACTCTGGGCGGCTTACGCCAAAGACAGTATACTAAATAGCATATTGCCCCCTAACAATCTGGGTCCTCATTTTACCCACCTCGGAAGGATGGAAGGCTGAGTCAACCTGGAGCCGGTGAGATTTGATCCGCTGATCTGCTGAACTAGCAGTCAGCTGAAGTAGCTGCAGTACTGCACCCTAACCACTGCGCCACCTCGGCTCTTATTGCCTCAGACTTTGCTTTTCTTTGGTTGCATTCAGTTCATACTCAGTAAAAGTACCTTTCTCTATGAAAATGGAGTTGGGGGTTTTCTTTCTTGAGTACTGAAAGGAGGCACACCTGACGGTTCATTTAATGTACTTAGTCCTAGCAAATAAAGAGTGTTAACACTTTATTAATAACCCATCTGTTCTTCTTTCCTTCCTCTCTTTCTTGTTTCCTTCCTTCTTCTCTCTCACTCTCCCTTCTTTCCTCCACCCACCCCCCTCTCTCTTTCTCTCTCTCCTATCTGTGACAGGTGTTCCCCCAGGAAGGGGGGGATAGCCTGGAGCACAAGCTGCAAAACCTCCGTTGGAAATAAAATTGCTTCAAATCCCAGTTTTGTGCGTTTTGAGCACAGTAGATCAATGAACCTGCCAGCCCCATTTATTCCTGCATGGATTGTAATTTTTTTTTTTTCATATGTGTTTTGTTTAAGTAGCATGAGTAGGTAGTTATTTGCTTTATTTGAGCTTGTTTGAGCTCTGGTTGAAAATAATAATAATAACAAGAATAATAATGTACAGGAAATTCCAAGCAAGCGTGCAAAGTAATTTTTCACGGCATTAAAAAAGAAAAGAAAGCAAAAGAGAGGGAATCAAATCAGCTAAGGAGCCGTTGCTGGGATTTGTCAAAAATGGGAAAACAAAGCTTTACGAAAGGAGCGGTAATCAATAAATCATTGCCGTTCACACAACCAAACAGTGCCGTGGCACACAATTAGACAGCTAATGATGGTGAAAATGCTCTTGTGTGCAGCTAGTGATCCTTCCCCTGGGAATGTCTTCTGCCTCTGCCTCATTTATAACAAAGCTTCTGGCTTGCCGAAAGGTGTAACAGATCAAGCCGGAGCAGTCTTGAAAAATGGAAGACTTTATTTTACCGAGGAGACACGAGGGCTGAGAAATCTCGGGTTCTATTTATATGCATGCCTTCAAGTACCCTTCAAGCATTTCACTTGAGACAACGAGGGGTAGACCTGAAGCTAGCCTGAAAATCTGTGATCCAACCACTAAGCTGAATGTAGTCATGCATCACAGTCCATTAGGAGCTCAGGGATAGATTAGGGTTTCCCTTAGGGCCGTGATGGCGAACCTATGGCACGCGTGCCACAGGTGGCACGCAGAGCCATATTGGTGGGCACGCAAGCATTGCCCTAGTTCAGCTCCGGCACGCATGTGCGTGCTGCTCAGCTGATTTTTGGGCCTTCTGGGCCCACCGGAAGACTATTTCCGGCCTCCGGACGGCCTCAAGGGGGATGGGGAAGGGCATTTTCATCCTCCCCAGGCTCCTAGAAAGGCTCTGGAGGCTGGGAAGAGTGAAGAATGGGCCTTGCAGTTCCACCGGAAGTTGGGAAACGGGCCATTTCTGGCTTCCAGAGGGCCTCTGGGGAGATGGGGCAGTCTGTTTTCGCCCTCCCCAGGCTCCAAGTAAGCCTCTGGAGCCTGGGGAGGGCAAAAACAGGCCTCCTGGGCCCACCGTGCCATCACATGCCAAAAGCGGGGGAAGCGCAGGGGTGTCACACGTGCATGCGTGGGGGGAGCAGGGTGCACTGAATTATGGGTGTGGGCACACGTGGGTGCAACCCCCCGTGCACTCCCCCCACTTTTGGCACACGATGGCAAAAAGGTTAGCCATCACTGACCTATGACATATGTGCCAGAGGTGGCACACTGAGCCCTCTCTGTGGGCACACATGCTGTCGCCAGTTGCTCTTCTGGTTTCACAGAGCCCTCTCTGTGGGTACACATGCCGTCGCCAGCTGGCCTTCGCGCACACCTTAGTGCTGGAAACCCAAAGACAGCTGGCCGGCGTGCATGCACATCAGTGGTGGGTTGCTCCCAGTTCTGTCCGATTCTTGCAAACCGGTAGTAAAAGCATCAAAACCGGATGTCATAATGGACAATCTGCACATGCGCAGAAGCTTCTGTGCATGCACAGAAATGTGCGCCCATTGTAAACCAGTAGTAAAGGTAAGTAGAACCCACCCCTGAGGCGCGTGTCTGAAACCCAAAGATCAGCTGGTCAGTGTGCACATGCCCACCGGCTAGCTGATCTTTGGGTTTCCGGCACTCCAGTGCGTGCACATTCCAGTTTGGACACTCGGTGCCGAAAAGGTTTGCCATCACTGCCCTAGGGAATGAATACAGCTGTAATCTACATGTTAGGGGACAGTCCTCAATTTCAAAAGCATAGAAATCATAATCTACAGTCCATGCACATTGCATCTATGAACATCCTGATTTTTTTGTCCTCATAATAGGATGACACAATGCCAGGTTTTCAATGGCGGGATTTGTTATTTTATATCTGTGGTGGAATGTAGTCTGGATTCCCAGGCTTGCATTCCGGAGGACCAAGAGACAGCAAAGTTTTAGATAGTTTGGTTGGGAGGAAGAGAGTCAAGACAGCTCCTCCCTAGGAGTTCTCAGAGTAAGTCTTTCAACCTGCAAAGAGGTTTGCTTTAGTCTGGCAAGATTCCTTTCTACAGATGAGGAGAATAAACCTGCTTAGAAGAAATTTGATGTGTCTTTCTTGGGTTTTGGAGCCTGGTAATGAATGCATCCATGTATGTATGTATTTTACAAATGTTTGTTCTGTCTCAACCCAAAAACCCTGGGCACTTTGCATAGAATTTAACATGGGCCCATGTTTGAAACAGATACCTTTCTGACTCTACATTTTTATTGGAGGTTTGTTGAACAAGAAGTACCCCACAGTCCTCAGCTCACCAGACACAGGCTAATACTACCATGTTTCCCCAAAAATATATTACTTTTTGCTCCAAAAGACACATTATTTAAATAGGGCTTATTTTCTGATTAGGTCTTATTTTTGGAGAAATTTGGTACTAAATGCACCCATCTGGCTGACAATCTTAATTTGGGCTTATTTTGGGGGTAGGGCTTATATTGCGAGCATCCTGAAATATCATACTAGGACTTATTTTCTGGTTGGGTCTTATTTTGGGGAAAACAGGATAGAGGAGTAATCTTTACCCAAAGTCCTCACAAGTATACCATCAAAAATAGGCTGAACACATTAAGAAAGAAAATGCTGTACTAAGTGAGTCCTGACCTGATTCTGTAGAGCAAAGGGCCCCAACCAGTTCTGTGGAGAAAGGTTTTTGTGGTTTTGTGTGCTGCCTGCATACTGTGGATGGGGCTTCGCTTGTTTACATGGCTCAGTTGCTGGCATGCTGCAGATCAGTGCCAGTCCACAGACTGGGGATTGGCAGGTGATAGCCTAAAGAAGCAATGAAACGTTGTCAGTGTATAAGGGTTCATGAACTGGAATAGACATGGTAACAGGTCAGCCAATGGGGGCTGTTTGGTGACCCAGATGGCTCGGAGCCTGAGCGTGGCTTAGGTTCACTGATGTGTGTGTGTGTGTGTGTGTGTATATATATGTATATATATATATATATTCTCAGGTTTTCGCGGGTGTTTGTATGTAGGTCTTTGGTTATTCGGGTCTTCTCCCACGTAAAATTGGAAGTGTCTTGGCGACATTTCGACGAAGTCTCATTCGTCATCTTCAGGCTGGTGTTCTCGGCTTCATGCTTCCAGGAGCAATGTGAGATCGCAGCTGTCTCTTCCTTTTAACTGCTAGTGGGGGTGTGAGCTGATTGGGTGGGAACTTGGCTGAACACACCCCCACCCAATCAGAACACAGCCAAGTTCCCACCCAATCAGCTCACACCCCCACTAGCAGTTAAAAGGAAGAGACAGCTGTGATCTCACATTGCTCCTGGAAGCACGAAGCCGAGAACACCAGCCTGAAGATAACGAATGAGACTTCGTCGAAACGTCACCAAAACACTTCCAATTTTACGTGGGAGAAGACCCGAATAACCAAAGACCTACATATATATATATATATATATGTGTGTGTGTGTGTGTGTGTGTGTGTGTGTGTGTGCTGTGATTATTGATTCTGTACTTCTGGATTCTGACTTCTGGTTCTGGCTTCTGCTGCATGGGTATTGTATATAAAGAAGTTTCTTACATAAATGAATCCTGCTGAATTATGTACTTGTGTGCTGGTTGGATTGCTGCAAACTCTAACAAAGGTCTTCTTCAGCATCATAAGAGTAGCTCTACTTTTCACAGGAGAATGAGAAAGCTAGAAGAGAGGGATTCTTTGCACGAAAGCATGGCACTAGCTTGGTGAACCTCCTTTTACAAAGTCCAAGCAAGTCTTCCACAATGCTATGTTCAAGGAGCTTCATTTTAGCTTCAGGCCCTCTGCTGCGGGGCATCAATACGACTTAACCCTAAGCAAAAATAGATAGGCTTTTTCCAGAGGCCACCCTGATGCCCTCCCATCAGCTCCACTGGTGGGAACCAAAAGATGTTTTTCCAAAAGGCAACTGGACTATCTTGGTTTGTTTCCCCCCCACCCCCTAGAAAACATTTCGCTTCTCATCCCAAAGCTTCTGGATGAGAAGCGAAATGTTTTCAATGAAAAAAAACACACCAAGAAAGTCCAGTTGCCTTTTGGAAAAACACCTTTGGGACAACCATGACCTGCATGATTGAGAATCTCCATAGACACAATAGCAGGAATATTTCATGGGACTCCTTATTTGCAGAGATTTTGTCTAACAGTTGCTGGAACTGGGTATGTCTAGTTTAATGAAAAGAAGGACTAGGGGACACATGATAGCAGTCTTCCAGTATCTCAGGGGCTACCACAAAGAAGAGGGAGTCAAGCTATTCTCCAAAGCACCTGAGGGTAGGACAAGAAGCAATGGGTGGAAACTAATCAAGGAGAGAAGCAACCTAGAACTAAGGAGAAATTTCCTGACAGTTAGAACAATTAATCAGTGGAACGACTTGCCTCCAGAAATTGTGAATGCTCCAACACTGGAAGACTTTAAGAAGAGATTGGACAACCATTTGTCTGAAGTGGTATAGGGTTTCCTGCCTAAGCAGGAGGATGGACTAGAAGACCTCCTGGGTCCCTTCCCACTCTGCTATTCTGTTCTAATTGTGGAACCAAGGAAGTAGAAATCCTCTCTCACATTCTCATACATATCCATTCTATGATCTCTCAAGACATGCTCTGATCGCCCCAATCAAGATCACGTGAAGTGTTAATACCACTTTATAATGCCTTGGTAAGGCCACTCTTGGAATACTGCATCCAGTCTTGGTTACCACAATGTAAAAAAGATGTGGAGACTCTAGAAAGAATGCAGAGAACAGCAACAAAGATGATTAGGGGACTGGAGGCTAAAACATATGAAGAACGGTTGTAGGAACTGGGTATGTCTAGTTTAATGAAAAGAAGGACTAGGGGAGACATGATAGCAGTCTTCCAATATCTCAGGGGCTGCCACAAAGAAGAGGGAGTCAAGCTATTCTCCAAAGCACCTGAGGGCAGGACAAGAAGCAATGGGTGGAAACTAATCAAGGAAAGAAACTAACTAAGGAGAAATTTCCTGACAATTAGAACAATTAATCAGCGGAACAATTTTCCTCCAGAAGATGTGAATGCTCCAACACTGGAAGTTTTTAAGAAGATGTTGGATAACCATTTGTCTGAAATTGTTTCCTGCCTAAGGAGGGGGTTGGACAAGAAGACCCCCAAGGTCCCTTCCAACTCTGTTATTCTATTCTATTCTATTTCCAAATAGGAGTACCATACAGAAACAAAATTATGTTTATTATTTTTTTAAGGGACACTAACCCCAAACTCACCTATCAGGCGGCTAAATATGTTTTATACAACTGTGCTGTTTTATTATTCTGTATCTATTTCCCTTTCCCCAATAATAAATTATTTGTGCTAAACTATTTCTCTTTTGACTGGGCTCTCTTGCTTGTAAAGGCTGGTCAAACGCCATAATAAAGATACTTGATTTGAAGGCGCTTCATTGATTAGAAAGGGACATGGGTCAAAGCATCCATCTAGCCAAGGAAGTGTTGGATGGCTGCAGATGCATGGAGCTATTTTAGACCTCAAGTGTCCATTTATAAAAATAGTTCAGCTGAATCTTTCAATTGAAAATTGTGTGCAAATCAAGGAGAGGAAGCGGCTTGACATAGTCATGCAATTAAATAATCCTAAATAGACACTGGCCGGTTTGCCACTAGAAAATAGCAATATCATCAAGAAAATCCAAAACGCCTGGTCAAACTGTGAAATCTACAGTTCTGTGAAAATTGAAATAAAATAGGATGCTAAATCCAGATTACAGCCCATTTGCCACATTCTCTCTAATCTGCATTTTTCTAGGAAGTGTTTGCCATCTTGTGGTCAGTAAGAAAAATAACAAGGAACATAAACCTGGAGGCATTTTTATTCCTTGCTATCAGAGGTGGTATTCAGCAGGTTCTGACTAGTTCTGGAGAACCGGTAGCGGAAATTTTGAGTAGTTCAGAGAACGGGTAAATACCACCTCTGACAGGCCCCGCCCCCATCTATTCTCTGCCTCCCGAGTCCCAATTGATTGGGAGGAAATGGGGATTTTGCAGTAACCTTCCCCTGGAATAGAATAGAATAGAATAGAATAGAATAGAATAGAGTAGAGTAGAGTAGAGTAGAGTAGAGTAGAGTAGAGTAGAGTAGAATAGAATAGAATAGAATAGAATGGAATGGAATAGAATAGAATAGAATAGAATAGAATAGAATAGAATAGAATAGAATAGAATAGAATAGAATAGAATAGAATAGAATTTTTTTTATTGGCCAAGTGTGGTTGGACACACAAGGAATTTGTCTTTGGTGCATATGCTCTCAGTGTACATAAAAGAAAAGATACATTCATCAAGAATCATAAGGTACAACATTTAATCATAGTCATAGGGTACAAATAAGCAATCAAATCATACTAGGAAACAATATAAATCGTAAGGATACAAGCAACAAAGTTACAGTCATGCAGTCATAATTGGGAGGAGATGGTTGATAGAAATGATAAGAAGACTAATAGTAATAGTAGTGCAGACTTAGTGAATAGTTTGAGAGTGTTGAGCGAATTATTTCTTTAGCGTTGAGTGATGATGTTCGGGAAAAACCTGTCCTTTTTGTCTAGTTCTTCTGGTGTGCAGTACTCTATAGCGTCGTTTTGAGGGTAGCAATTGAAACAATTTATGTCCAGGATGTGAAGGGTCTGTAGATATTTTCACAGCCCTCTTTTTGACTCAGCAGTATACAGGTCCTCAATGGAAGGCAGGTTGGTAGTAATTGTCAAAATTAAAGGAAAACTAGTTGAACTGTAAACTCACATTCCCCAAAATACTCAGAAAAAAAATCAAGGGTGAGTAATCCAAACCCATTTGCCATTGTCTCCCCTCAGCACTGCTGAGATTTTGAACCAAAATACTCAGTCTTTCATGATACTATTTTTGTTTGTTTGGTTAAAAAAAGAAAGGGGGGGAGTATTTTTATCCTAAATCCCTCCAACTGGTGGGAGAAGTAGGTTGTGGCTTCTAATCCCGAGAAAGCTGCCTATCCCTGACTACAGTAGTGAGAATATTTAGAATAGCTTTTTGTACTCTGACCAATGAAATAGAATCTGAAATAATGGCCATGCTTACACTCTACCTAGAATCGAAGCATTTCAGCATTATCAGATTATTTTTAAGACCATCCTAATCTAGACAATGCACAAAAAGGAGAGCTGTCAGTATTCAACCTGCATTCTTATGATATTTACTAAAAATAAGTATTACTGACTTTAATGGGATTTACTTCTAAATGTGGTGTATAACTACATTCCAGTCTTTTCAGCTTGTTCACTTTCAAGTTGAAAAATTTGTTTCATATTTAAAACAAATTGATACGGGACCGCACCTCTGCAGATATAGTTTTATAAACTTATAAAAACAGGGAGGCGTTCATTTCTGTTATTTTGTTTTTTTTAATACTTACTTGATCTACTTGATCACCTTACGAGAGAGGAAAGGGAAAGCAAGCCCAATAACTTTGGGCCCATCACCAGGCGACAGGGAGTTCTAGTCATACCTTATAGTCATGAAAGTCTGCTGAATGACTCTGCGCCAATCGCCAGGAGACAGTGAATTCTAATCCCACTTTAGGCATGAAAGCCAGCTCAGTGAATTTAGGCCAATCACCAGGAGACTGTGACTTCTAGTCCCACTTTAGGTGTCAAAGCTAGCTGGGTGATTTTGGGCCAATCACCAGGACATTGTGAGTTCTAGTTCTGCCTTAGGCATGAAAGCTAGCTGAATGATTTGGGGATAGTCATTCTCAGTCGAAGCCAACTCACAGTGGGGGGAAAAGGAAGAAGAAGGAGAAGGAGAAGGAGGAGGAGGAGGAGGGGGGGAGGGGGAGGGGGAGGAGGAGGAGGAGGAGAAGGAGAAGGAGAAGGAGAAGGAGAAGGAGAAGGAGAAGGAGAAGAAGAAGAAGAAGAAGAAGAAGAAGAAGAAGAAGAAGAAGAAGAAGAAGAAGAAGAAGAAGAAGAAGAAGAAGAAGAAGAAGAAGAAGAAGAAGAAGAAGAAGAAGAAGAGCAGCAACAACATGGTCCTTGGTGCTCTCTGAGCTAGGTAGTTTTCTTGAAGATGTTTTGTGACCCAACTGGGTAACAACAGTTCTAGAAGGGGAGTGGAGTTTACCGGGAGGAGGAAAAGGAGAGGAAGAAAAAAAGAGGAGGAGGAGGAGGAGAAGGAGAAGGAGGAGGAGGAGGAAGGAGGAGAATGAAGAAGAGGAAGAGAATATTAGATATGTTATTTATAAAAATCATAAAGTGGGATAAAAAATATATAAAATAAGTTCCCCAAAGCTAAGACAGGACAACAGAATCTTGGGAAAAACACCTTTTGAGAAGCTGATATTTCTTTCCTTCCTTCTTAGTAAGTGCATCCTTCCCATTCAGCCCTTGCTACCTATGTTCATTGTTTCAGGGAACCATCCTGAAAAAGGCCAGGGATTGTGATCTCTGTATAGTCGTGATTTTTTTTTTTTTTTTTTGGTACGGCTGCCTCCCGTATTTCTCCTTTGGCCCTGCATCCATTATGCGTTTTGGCAGCTCATCAATAATAGTGGGGAAAGTCTGGAAAGTTGTAAGCTGCCAATGGGAGGGAGGCATGGTGGGAGGAAGGGGGGGGAAGTGCTGGCAAATGACAGGGCCCTTATCTTAATTACTGGCTTATTTGCATTTAAATGAAGGTTATTCTATAATTACCAGCAAATGTTTTGTGCTAGAGCTGAAATACTTCTCCATGGGCTGTCAGTTCCTTTCCATTTTCATTTTCTTTCCCAGATTCTTTGGCTTTGTAACACACACGGAGAGAGGCACTTCCAGGCAGCATCCTTTCCTGCCTGCATAGTTTGGTTAATCAACTTCATTTGCAACAGCTCCTTCTGGCCCTGGCATCTCTCATGGGCAGAGAGAAAGAAGGGTGCTGGCACAGAAAACTGGGCCATGATGGACCATGTCTACCTCTCCATTTTATTTATTTATTTATTTATTTATTTATTTATTTATTTATTTATTTACTTACTTACTTACTTACTTACTTACTTACTTACTTACTTACTTACTTATTTATTTATTTGTTCGATTTATATGCTGCCCCTTCCCCGGAGATTCAGGGCAACTTACAATGCATTAAGCAACAGCCTTCATACTTTTGTATATACCTGCTTCGTAGGGCTTTCGGCCCCCACTAAGCGGTGTTCATTTTTATACAAAGTCAGCTTATTGCCCCCACAATCTAGGTCCTCATTTTACCTACCTCGAAAGGATGGAAGGCTGAGTCAACCTTGAGCCTGGTGAGATTTGAACTTGCAGTAATTGCAGGAAGCTGGTGCTATTTAACAGCACTTTAGTCTGCTGCGCCACTAAGGCTCTTTTTCCACCATTGGCTAAACTTCAGATTTTGGATCCTCGGCAGGGGTGAAATCCAGCAGGTTCTGACAGATTCTGGAGAACCGGTAGTGGAAATTTTGAGCAGTTCAGAGAACCAGTAGTGGAAATTTTGAGTAGTTCAGAGAACCGGCAAATACCATCCCTGGCTGGCCCCAGAGTGGGGTGGGAATGGAGATTTTGCAGTATCCTTCCCCTGCCACGCCCACCAAGCCATACCCACCAAGCCACACCCACAGAACCGGTAGTAAAATAATTTGGATTTCACCACTTCCCTGCACTAAGGAAACAATGCAAGGGGTATATGTGAGATGCTGCTTCCAGCAATGTTCTCGAAAAGAGAAAAAAAACATTGTGCAATCAAAACAAGATTAATCTTCTATATCTTGCTGGCCGGTGATCAGAATGTTCCCTGGACAATAAATATGGTATGGACCCAAGAGTCCACCCTGGGCTCCTAACTAATTATGACTAATTGAAGAGAGAACATGGGAAGAGACCGGTCAGCAGGAAATACTGGCTAAGTGCCAGCCCTCTTCTCCTGGAACAGTTGTGATGGGGAGGCTGAAGCATTTAAGAGTTTTAATTAATACCATAAGGAGGCAGGAATGAGGAAAAAAGAAAGCCTTAATTTCCCATCCCCTCCTTCATGCTCCATCAAATGTTCTTTGGAGAGGAACAGAATAGAGTAGAGTAGAGTAGAGTAGAGTAGAGTAGAGTAGAGTAGAGTAGAGTAGAGTAGAGTAGAGTAGAGTAGAGTTGAATAGAATGGAATGGAATGGAATAGAATAGAATAGAATAGAATAGAATAGAATAGAATAGAATAGAATAGAATAGAATAGAATAGAATAGAATAGAATAGAACAGAACAGAACAGAACAGAATAGAATAGAATAGAATAGAATAACAGAGTTGGAAGGGACCTTGGAGGTCTTCTAGTCCAACCCCCTGCTTAGGCAGGAAGCCCTACACCACTTCAGACAAATGGTTATCCAACATCTTCTTAAAAACTTCCAGTGTTGGAGCATCCACAACTTCTGGAGGCATGTGGTTCCACTGATTAATTGTTCTAACTGTCAGGAAATTTCTCCTTAGTTCTAAGTTGCTTCTCTCCTTGATTAGTTTCCAGCCATTGCTTCTTGTCCTGCCCTCAGGTGCTTTGGAGAATAGCTTGACTCCCTCTTCTTTGTGGCAGCCCCTGAGATATTGGAACACTGCTATCATGTCTCCCCTAGTCCTTCTTTTCATCAAACTAGACATACCCAGTTCCTGCAACCCGTTCTTCATGATTGGAAAACCACAAAAGGTGTCCTCTTAATGGAGCTCAACCAGATCTAAACTGACCTCCAGATGCAGAGAGAATTGAGGTGGAGGGGAGGAGGGAATGACTCTCAGCAAGGAGCATATTTTTCAATATCTCCAGGCAAGGAGAAAACCTATGAAAAGCTCCCTTTGATCCACCTATTTAAAATGAGGGAAGTTTCTCCTGCTTTGCAGAACACTGCAGTCTATGAAATTGCCTAACAACGATTTCCCAGGGATCCAGAAATTATCTCTTTAGTATCCATGTGCCAGTTCGCAGGTAAAAGATGGGTAACCAGATGGCAAAATGAGTTCAGCTAGATGTAAGGTACAAAAAGTGGTAGAATTCTCACAACCCGCTAAAGGAAACAAGCCATTTTGTTTGTTGTGATATGGGAACGTAGTAGTCATAGGAAACAAAATTCGCATTAATTTGCTCCAAATTTGAGTGAAAGAACTAATTCCCCCAGCTTTGCTGAAATATTGGCTACATTCACACATCACTCTAATCAGTAATCATAAGTGGAATGCATTATAGTTGGCTATGTAGCTAAATCATATAAACCCTGATTTACAAACCAGAAACACTAGGTTCCCACAAAGGTTGAAGTGATAATAATTAAAAAAAAAAAACTTAATGGATTACAGCATGAGTGATACAATCCATGATATATAAAAGATTTCTACTATACATGTTTTCGGGTTGATCAGGGTTTGAGGGATTGAATCATCATCATCATCAACAACAACAACCACCTGATCAGTGGGTGCAGCAAAATTTCACAAACTGACTACCTACAACGCCATGACTGTGTTGCTAAGATCGTTCACTGGAAATTGTGCCAGAAGTTTGGATTTGAGTACAGCAAAAACCACTGGGAACATCAGGTTGAGAAAGTTTTAGAGAATGAGAAACTCAAGATATTGTGGGACTTTAGGATTCAGACTGACAGGCACTTGGTCCACAACACACCTGACATAACAATAGTTGAAAAGAAAAAAGTATGGTTCATTGACATTGCAATACCTGGTGATGCACGGATTGAAGATAAGCAGCAAGAAAAAATCACAAAGTAATTGAAGTTGAGCGACTGTGGAAAAAGAAATTGTGCGTTCTCCCAATTGTAATTGGAGCCCTTGGAGCAATACCCAAAGGGCTACCCTGATATTTAGAAATTCTAAATTTGCTGGACTTGAACATTTTGACTCTACAAAAAACCACCTTACTCGGAACAGCTGACATCCTCCGACGATACCTTAACAGTTCCTAGGTCCTTGGTTAGGACTCGAGCTGCTGAGCTATTAACCAGCTTCAAAGGCTGTGAATCTCACTAAAGATTAACGAAGAAGAAGAAGAAGAAGAAGAAGAAGAAGAAGAAGAAGAAGAAGAAGAAGAAGAAGAAGAAGAAGAAGAAGGAGGAGGAGGAGGAGGAGGAGGAGGAGGAGGAGGAGGAGGAGGAGGAGGAGGAGGAGGAGGAGAAGAAGAAGAAGAAGAAGAAGAAGAAGAAGAAGAAGAAGAAGAAGAAGAAGAAGAAGAAGAAGAAGAAGAAGAAGAACTTTATTGTCATTGTATGTGTATACACAGTATACCCATACAATGAAATTCACTTAACACTCAAAGACCAGGTCCAACACACATAACAATCCCCAAACACCCCCCACCTACCCACCACAAATTCCCCATCTCTAATCCACCCAAACATCCACACAACAGACCAACTAATGCTGTCCAATAGCTCACTGATGGTGGCCCTTTAGTTCATTGTTGAGTGCAATTATAGCTCTGGGATAAAAACTATTCAGAAAACGTGTGGTCTGAGTTTTAATTGTTCTGTATCTTCTGCCAGAAGGCAACAGTCCCAAAAGATTGTAAGCAGGATGGGAAGAGTCTCTGAGAATGTTATGCAACTTTCTCAAACAGCGAGATTCGAAGATGTCGTCCAGGGCTGGTAGCTGGAGTCCGATGATATTCTGGGCAGTTTTAATGGTTCTCTGTAGAGCTTTTTTGTCCGCTACAGAGCTGCTCCCATACCATGCAAGAATGCCGTATGTCAGGACACTCTCAATGGTGCTGCGATAGTAGGACAGAAGTAGATGCTGAGATAGATTCATCTTCCTTTGTATCTATGAAGTGGGAGGTGATATGATGGATTATAGTGAAATTGAAGTTTCCCAGAGAGGAGGGAGCACATGCCAAAGTGTGTGTGTGTGAGAGAGAGAGGGAGGGAGGGAGGGAGGGAGGGAGAGAGGGAGGGAGGGAGAGAGGGAGGGAGGGAGAAGAGACAGTACAGCCCAGTGATGGATAGAAGATAGAGGAAGACAGTAAAAAGGTTTAGTCTGGCAAGATTCTGTCTATTGAGTGTAAGCAAATAACCGAATTTCAGTTGGATTGTTCTATGCTCTTAAACTGGACCTGACAGGTTTGCACACCCATACACACACACATACACACACACACACACACATGTTTAAGTATGTATGGAACAATAAAGTAGGTAGTAGCAATTAGGTGATGGGGAATGTATATTTATTTATTAAATTTCTATACTACTTATCTCACTAATACAGCGAGTCTGGGCATCTTATAATAGAATAAAAGTTTAAAAATGCTAAGAAAAAGAATTAAAATTAGAATAAAAAGTTAAAAATTAAAAGCCAAGTCGACAAGCAGCCTGAGGGTGGGAATGTATGTTGGGTGGCCCTAAATAATGACATAGAAATAGGACTATTTTTTAAAAAGTACTTTCATTATTAGCATTCAAATCTTGGCTCCATTTTATGGACACTCTTTCCAACTGGGTGCCTTCCATATATCTTGGACTTCAGCTCCAAACATCTTTCAGCCCATATGGGATTGTTGTGGTCCACCAGCAGCCTGTGGAGATGACAGCGGAGTCGGACAGTGAGGAGGCTGGGCAGGACCATGGGCCAGTCCTGGAGTCTGGGGAAGGCCCGGCCGAGGGCTCTGCATCGGAGGCAGAGAAAGGGCCATCTGGGAGGTATGTGCTGCCTCTGGAACCTCCAGAGTCGACAGCAGAGAGGCAGAGGAACAGGAGGAGCCTGTTCCTAGTGCATGCATACGCAGAGCTGCCAGAAGGCAAGAGCAGTTAAAGCAAAAAGGATGACTCGGTAGTAAGGCCAGGAGATGATTGGTCCCTCCAAGGGACCAATAAGGCTTAAAAGAGCAGCAAAGGCTCTTGGGCTCTTTGTAGGAAAGCAATGTTGCTAAATCTGTTTCCAGTTGGCGTCTCTTGTTTCTGAACTTCATGGGGCTTTGCCAAGAAAGACCTTTGGCAGGGTGCCAAAGAAGTTAAAGGTTTGTGATAAACCCGAAGGACTTTTTCTGAAGGACTTGTTTTGGAATTAATTTGGACTAAGCTGGGAATGAAATAATTCCCAGCTGTTATAATAAAATAGGTTTGTTTAAGACTAATTGTGTCTTTTAATGACTAAGTGAGCCTAGGTCACAACAGGGATAGTCTAAAAGCATGGAATGAAATAATCGAGTTAACGTGGCTCAGGAAATTGAGGTCCAGCACTTCTTATGGGTATCACATGAGATCCTAGCCTGGTATCCTCCAGGGTTCAGCCTGAATATCTTACAGCAAGTTGCTAAAGCATGAGTATGGGCCCACTGTTCGCATGCATTCTTCCACAATATACTTTTGTCATTCAAACACAAACCTTCAGTCTTCTTTTCTAGTAGCCATGATAGTGCAGTGGTAGAATGCAAATAATTCTGCCCATAACCAGGAGTTCGATGCTGACTGGTTCAAGGTTGATTCAGCCTTCCATCCTTCCAAGGTTGGTAAAAAACCCACAGATTGTTGGGGAGCAATTCAGGGGTGAAATGCTACCGGTTCAGACAGGTTCAGGCAAACTGGTAGTAATAAAAGCTACTGGTTCGGGCAAACTGGTAGTAAAAAAAAATGCTACCGATTTAGACAAACCGGTATTGCCGACGATCAGCTGTGCTGCGCGATTTATATTAGCTAGAAAGCAGGAAATCCTGCTTTCTAGTGAATCTAAATCGTGCGGCGCAACTGTTCCCTCCCCCTTGCTGTTCTACTTACCTTAGAAAAGGCTTCTTAAGCCTTCTTTTTCAGTGCTGCACGGTAGAGCCTGCTGTGTGCATGCGCGCAAAGCACATATTTGGCGTGCACCACGCATGCTCGTCTGCAGCAAACCGGTAGCAGAACTTTGGAGGATTTCATCACTGGGGCAATATGCTGATTCTGTAAACTGCTCAGAGAGAGCTGTAAAGCATTATGCAGCGGTATATAAGTCTAAGTCAGGGGTCTGCAACCTTAAACACACAAAGAGCCATTTGGACCCGTTTCCTACAGAAAAGATAACACCGGGAGCCACAAAACCCTTCCCGTGCCTGTCTATTTCTTGAGCGACCACAAAACTAGCATATGTAGTTGATTAATTCAACATTCTGTTTTCTTCTGAATTGGATTTATCCATGGCTGGCCTATCAGGGGTTGAAACGCTCAATAAATTGTATGCTGGTGGATGTGTGACATCGGTGGTTGTGATGCATATTTTGAGTGATAGGGAGCCACAGCACAGGGATGAAAGAGCCACATGCGGCTCGAGAGCCGCAGGTTGCTGATCCCTGCTCTAAGTGCTATTGCTATTGCTAATATGTTGGTTTTAAATGTTATTCTCAAAATCTTTCCGCAGCTTGCCCGACTGTAATCCAGAGGTCCAGATTTACTTCTTATCTCTTTTAAGTCTGGTGATTAATTATATTGGAAGTTTGAGAGATATAACACCTGAATGCTTTTGGCAATGCTTTTTTTTTTTTCCCCTTTTTGCTCTACCCATAAAATTAAACCCTCTGCTGAGCTTTACCTCAAGTGTTTTTTTCTTTTTTCTTTTTTTTTTTCTTTCCTACCATCTGCATTTCTTTTCTTCAAATTCTTTTTGGATCATCTCTGGAATAATGTTTCTATTCAAGGAATGCCGCCCTTAGCTAATAAAATCAACCTCGTGGAACTTCCTTTATGAAAGGGTAGCACAGCATAAATTAGCAATGGGCATCAGAAGAACACCTGTTCTGCATACAGAAGACTTCAGATGAGGTCCCCACGCACAGTCCCCAGATAAGGTTGGAAGAAATTGGGGTCTGAAATGGGTGCTATTCAGCAGGTTCTGACCAGTTCTGGAGAACCGGTAGTGGAAATTTTGAGTAGTTCAGAGAACCGGCAAATACCATCTCTGGCTGGCCCTGCCCTCATCTATTCTTTGCCTCCTGAGTCCCAGCTAATCGGGAGGAAATGGGAATTTTGCAGTAACTTTCCCCTGGACTGGGGAGGGAATGGAGATTTAGCAATATCTTTCCCCCTGGAGTGGGGTAAGAATGGGGATTTTGCAGTATCCTTCCCCTGTCTCGCCCACCAAGCCACACCACGCCCACCACATCACGCCCACAGAACCAGTCGTAAAAATAATTGAATTCCATCACTGGTCTGAAACCCTGTAGAGTTTCTGTTATATTAATGCAGATAAAATAGGCTAATAACTGAACTTTATAGAATGTAACATCTATAAATGTAATGTAATGTAGAATGTAAACATTTACATGGGGCTCCCCTTGAGGAACACCCGGAGGCTCCAACTGGCGCAGAGTGCAGCCGCGCGGGTGGTAATGGGAGCGACATGGCATTCCCATGTATCACCCCTCCTGCGCGAGCTGCACTGGCTCCCGGTGGTCTTCCGGGTGCGCTTCAAGGTTTTGGTTACCACCTTTAAAGCGCTCCATGGCTCAGGACCTGGGTACTTGTGGGACCGCCTACTACCGCCAATAGCCTCCTACCGGCCGGTACGTTCTCATAGAGAGGGCCTCCTCCGGGTGCCGTCGGCCAAACAATGCCGACTGGTGGCCCCCAGGGGGAGAGCCTTCTCTGTGAGGGCACCTACGATCTGGAACAAGCTCCCCCTGGAGATACGGAGGATCCCGGCGGGCCTGGCCTAATTTTCTCCCTCTTTTATAAAAGATTTTTAATTTTTAATATCTTTTAGTATTTTATATATTCAAATTTTAAAATTGGTTTTAAATTGATTGGGGTTTTAATTTGTCTGGGCCAAAACTATTTAATTTGATTTTAATTCTACTTTTAAATTTTGTATGTATGTATTTTATTGTTTGGCTGTGTACTGCCCTGAGTCCTTCAGGAGTAGGGTGGTATAGAAATCAAATCAAATAAATAAATAAATAAAGAGTTGGATTTAGACAGTCGGTGGGAACGTAATTCTAGAGTGATGACTTATTTAATACCACTTCCCATCTCTGCCTACTCTTGTCCTACATCAGGAGTGTTGAACTCAATTTCATTGAGGGCCAATCAGGGTGGTGTTTGACCTTGGGGGGGGGGCTTGGCCAGGGTGGGTGTGGCCAGCTCGACGTCACTTATGCCAGGGGTACCTGTGGTGGCTTGAGCACTCTGCCAGAGGAAATGGGCTCCCGAACTCCGTTTTTGGCTGCAACGGCCTCCTGCAACCCTCTGCCAGTGAAAACGGAGTTCGGTAGAGCCGTGCGCAGCCCTCTCGAGCTCTGTTTTTGCTGGAAGAGGCACTGTGGGCTGGTCCTTTGCTGTTTCCAGGGCAGCCCCGTGGGCCAGATCTAAACTACCAGAGCCTTGGTAGTACAGTGGTCTAAAGCACCCTGTTATTAAGACCAGCTGCCTGCAATTACTGCAGGTTCGAATCTCACCAGGCTCAAGGTTGACTCAGCCTTCCATCCTTTCTAAGGTAGGTAAATTGAGGACCCAGTTGTGGGGGCAATAAGCTGACTTTGTATAAATATACAAAAGTATGAAGGCTATTGCTTAACGCACTGTAAGCCGCCCTGAGTCTCCGGAGAAGGGCGGCATATAAATCAAATTTTTTTTTTAAAAAAAAAACCTCTCTATAGCCTGGATCTGGCCCTCAGGCCTTGAGTTTGACACCTCTGTCCTACATCTTTCTTCTTTCTCTCCCACCTCACATTTTTCTTTCCTCCTTTTTCCCTTCCCCATTCCTTTACTTTCTTTATTTTCATATGTATTTTATATGATGAAATTTAATTAAAAAAGGGGGGGATGAACTCAGCAATGGGGTGTGACTGCATAAACAAAAAAAAAGCAAGCACAATTTTAAATTACACGAACAAAAACGAAGTCGCCGACTAATGAATACTTCCACATTGATCTGCATGATCTGCCTCAAATACTGCATCTGGCTCAGCATGCAGAACTTGAAGATGTTAACTAAAATGGAACACATTCAGAGAAGGGCAAAAAGAATGGGAAGCTCTTGGGAACCAACTCAATTGACAGGAAGAATCTTCTTTAACAAGATTATTGAAAGAGACTGGGATAAGGTTACAGAAATTCCAGCAACTGGATTACTAAATTAAATTTGGAATCCAATTTATCTTTCAATTTATCACTGCACTGACCTTTTCAGCTTCTTAGTAATGGCTTTTATGTGAACCAGTGAACAGGCTGTTCTCTTCACAGATAACTGAAAAATTTGCAGGCCACTTTTGTTTCTGCAATCATCTGCTGATTTTTTTAAAATCAAGCCTTGAACAGATGATTACAAAGAACAAGGAATGCCAGAAACTAGATTCTGATTTAACTTTAGGAAAGGCCTCTTAACATTAAGAGCAGGGTGATAGAGTAACCAATTACTCAAAGAAGGAGGGGGAGGGGGGAGGAGGAGGAGGAGGAAACGGAGAAAAGGAAAAGGAGAAGAAGAAGAGGAGGAGAAGGAGGAAGAGGAAGAGGAGGAGGAAACGGAGGAAAAGGAAAAGGAGAAGAAGAAGAGGAGGAGGAGGAGGAAGAGGAGGAGGAGGAGGAGGAAGAGGAGGAGGAGGAGGAGAGATATAAAGACATATGCCTCTTACACAATACTGATTCACCAGAGTTTAATCTCATGAGATTACTTTTGTGGTTACCCATAGCTCAGCTCTATTGGTTTCGTCCATAGTTTAGCAGAATCTTTCTCATGAGAGATTGGCAATTAAAGATAAATATATTCCCACAAAGGTAGGGTTTTTTTTGTGGGGAGGCATGGTAGATCTTCATTTGCATTAATAATTTGCAAGAAACTTCAGGATGTTTTAGCTCCTTGTATGATCTCAGAATTAGGCATGTCCTCTCTGCAAGAGGAAATGTCAGAGATGGGATTCAGCCAGTTCTGTCCAGTTCGGGTAAACTGGTAGTGGCGACTGCGGGAGGCTCCGCCCACCCGCCCGGACATAATGCGCAAGTACTGTGTCCGCACTCACATTTGCGATCTGGTAGAGAAGGTAAGTGAATCCCACCTCTGTGAAATGTATTGTAGTTTTCAAGGACATAAAAATAATGTACCCTGTTTCCAGGGGTGGGTTCTACTTACTTTTACTACTGGTTTGCAACGGGGCCGGGCGCACACACTCGGTTCACTCACGCAGAAGCTTCTGCACTTGCACAAAAGCATTTTGATGAGGTCAGGGTCAGTGGGCGGAGCCTCCCGCTGGTTTTACTACTGGTTCTATAGGACCGGTGCAAACCACCGCAACCCACCACTGCCTGTTTCCCCAAAATAAGACATCCCCTGATAATAAGCCCAATCGGGCTTTTGAGCGCATGGCAAGAAAGCCAAGCGCTTATTTCAGGGTTCAAAAAAATATAAAACAGGTCTTATTTTTGGAGAAACACGGTAGGTCCCTGACATTATGTAAAGCCGCTGGGTGAGATCATCCGTGGTTTCGGGGTGAAGTACCATCAGTACACTGATGACACCCAGCTGTACATCTCCACCCTGGACCACCCCAATGATGCCCTTGAAGTGATGTCCCGGTGTCTGGAGGCCGTGCAGATCTGGATGGGGAGGAACAGGCTCAGGCTCAACCCATCCAAGACCGAGTGGCTGTGGTTTCCGATGTCCCGATATAGTCAGTTGACGCCATCACTGACTATTGGGGGTGAATCGCTGGCCCCCACGGAGAGGGCTCACAACTTGGGTGTCCTCCTGGATTCACGGCTGTCTTTAGAAGAGCACTTGATGGCCGTGACCGGGAGGATTTTTCATCAGGTTCGCCTGATTTGCCAGTTGCGTCCCTTTCTGGATCGGGACTCCCTACACACAGTCACTCATACCCTCGTCACTTCCCGCCTGGACTACTGCAACGCTCTCTACATGGGGCTCCCCTTGAGGAGCACCCGGAGGCTCAAACTGGCGCAGAGTGCGGCCGCGTGGGTGGTTATGGGAGCAACATGGCGCTCCCGTGTGACACCTCTCCTGCGCGAGCTGTACTGGCTCCTGGTGGTCTTCCGGGTGCGCTTCAAGGTTTTGGTTACCACCTTTAGAGCCCTCCATGGCTTAGGACCTGGTTATTTATGGGACCGCCTACTACCACAAGCAGCCTCCCACCAGCCGGTACGCTCTCATAGAGAGGGGCTTCTCCGGTGCCGTCAGCTAAACAATGTCAACTGGTGGCCCCCAGGGGGAGGGCCTTCTCTGTGGGGGCACCCACTATCTGGAACAAGCTCGCCCCAGAGATATGGAGGATCCTGGATCTATGCACTTTCCGCCGTGCTCTTAAGATTCTTCTATTCCAGCAAGCCGGCCTGGCCTAATTTTCTCCCCTGTTTTAAAATTCTTTTAAATCGAAATTTTAATTTGTTTTAAATTATTGGGATTTTTTTAATTGTCTCAGGCTAAATTATTTAATCTGGTTTTAATTATATCTTTTAACTTTTGTATCTATGTATTTTATTTTGTGCCTGTTCACCGCCCTGAGTCCTTCGGGAGTAGGGCGGTATATAAATCTACTAAAAGAAAAAAGAAAGAAAGAAAGAAAGATTACTGTACTAGAGTTTGAAAACTACTCTGGTGGTAGTATACAACACAGTAGATTGAGCCCCATTCCAGAGTGGGGCAGGTGGGCCCAGCGTTAATGCCAAACACTTTCCAAAGTGTTGAAATGCAAACAATAAACAAACTCACACATTATAAATAAGCCGCTCAGATTTCATGTCCCTTACAGGGAAGGAAAAAGTGGGGAATTTAACAGCAGCCTTGAAGCGGAACAAGAATGCCAAGATCAGAGATATGTGTGTGTGTGGTGTGCTTTTTGACATTTGAGAAAAGAAATCATTGAACATCTAAAGTAATGAGGAGAACACAAACCTCTGTGGTTGAATGTCACACTTCAGTCTTGAAAGATAGCAGCTGTTTTATCTGAGGACACAGGTGGTTTCAGCAGAAAAAGGATATTTTATTATAGTTTGATTCAGGTGCCGTGTACTGTGCCTAGAAAATGGGCTCTGCTTCAGTCAATCGCCTGACATTGAAAACAATTAATCAATGGAACAACTTGCCTCTAGAAGTAGTGAGTGGTCCAACACTGGGGTTTTTTTTAAGGAAGAAATTGGACAATCCTTTGTCTGAAACGGTGTAGGGCAGGGGTGAAATGCTCCTGGTTTGGACCGGATCGCCTGATCCGGTAGCGATGGTGGCAAGTGGTTCGGAGAACCAGTAGGAAAAATCCCTGTGCCCCCCACCCACATGGCCAGCGGAGCCACGCGATCATCAAAGGTTTTTTTTTTTTACTTTTAAAAGCATTTTTTCTTCAGCCAAAAAAATGCTTTTAAAAGTAAAAAAAAAAAAAGCCTCTGATGATCGCGCGGCTCAGCTGGGATCGTCAGAGCCTTTTAAAAGCATTTTTTCTACAACCTCTTTGGACGAAGAGGTTGTAAAAAAAAATGCTTTTATTTTATTTTTATTTCTTTCCGTTTTAAAAACAAACTTTTTTTTAAAAAAAAACATAAAATTGTATAAAACATTCACAACCTTAAAATACAATCAACAATATCAACAAACAACAAATAAGGTATATATAATGTATATAAGTACACATATATACAAGAACTTATTTCCCCCTTTTTTTCCCCTTAATGACGGTGTATAATTATTACTTTAAATTTCTTACTAAGTTTTGACTTTACCTTCTTTTCCATTGGTTTATCCACTCATACCAACTGTCCCGTATCTTAAAATACTGAGAGTCTTCCTTATCTTTCAATTTCAACGTTACTTAAAATGCTTTTAAAAGGCTCTGACGATCCCAGCTGAGTTGCCTGATCATCAGAGCCTTTTAAAAGCATTTTTTTCTACAACGTCTTCGGCCAAAGAGGTTGTAGAAAAAATGATTTTAAAAGTTTTTTTTTTAAAAAAGTTGACCATGCCCACCCAGTCACATTACCCCACCCACCAAGCCACGCCCACAGAACCAGTAGTAACATATTTTACATTTCACCACTGGTGTAGGGTTACTTGCTTGGAAGGGGGTTGGACTAGAAGGCCTCTGAAGTCCCTTCCAACTCTGTTATTCTGAATTTAAACCACGGGGCAAATGGGAGAACCAATTCCAAGGACTTGGGAACTGCACAGAAGGAGGGTTGAAACTGTAAAAAGGATCAAGAACCCACCATCTGAAATTTCAACACTATCCCATATCATCATAATCTTTATTTTACGACCCCATAATCCCTTGCGGAGTGGAGTCTGGGCAACTGAATGGTGCTAGCAGAGTGTTTTAATGGCCGGCTACCATTCCTGTCGCCAGTGCGGAGTTTTCTTCAGCAGATATATTCTCGGTGTGCCCAGAGAGAAAAAGAACTGCCTCTACCTAGGATCAAACTCACAGCCTCCTGATTGTGAGATGAGAGCTCCACCTCTAGGCCACCATGCAGCTCAACTAATGCTATCCCTAATGCCCAAATAAATTCACCCTTGCAATGAATTATCATGCAATTTGAAATTAAATTGAAGAGTGGTAGCTGAGTCCATATAGTCAAAGCTATGGTTTTCCCAGTAGTAATGTATGGCTGTGAGAGTTAGACCATAAGGAAGGCTGAGCGCCGAAGAATTGATGCTTTTGAATTCTGGTGTTGGAGAAGATTCTTGAGAGTCCCTTGGACTGCAAGGAGGTCAGATCAATCAATCCTAAAGCAAAGCAACCCATGATTGTCCTTTGGAAAGACAGTTACTGAAGCTGACTGCTCAAATACTTTGGCCACCCAATGAGAAGAGAGGGCTCATTGGGAGATGTCGGTAAAGATGGAAGGCAAAAGAGAAGGGGGTGGCGAAGGATGAGATGATTAGCTAGTGTCATCAATGCAATGAATGAAACTGTGAGTTCGATCCTAGGAAGGGGCAGATATTTATCTCTCTGGGCACACCGAGTACCATATTTTTCAGAGTATAAGATGCACGTTTTTCCCTCCTAAAAGAGACTGAAAATTTGGGTGTGTCCTATACTCCGAATGTAACCCCGCCCACCCACTGGCCCCCACCCTTCGGCCACCGCGTCAGGGCGCTGATTAATCCCATTCTGCTTTGGGATAATCGCACCTTGATTAAGAGGAGTGGATCAAGAGTTTTCCTTGCCAGCATACTTTAAGAAAACAAAACCCGAAGATATATCTTCTAAGAAAACTCATTTATTTGTTATAAAGAAAATAAAACATCTTACTAATCTAATGGTTATATTTTTTGCAAAAGTTCATGCCGGCTCTTTCTCAGCCGGACCTTTCTTGGCAGGAGAAGAAAGAAAAAAAGATGTGAAGAAGGAATGTGGGTGGATGACATGCGCAGTTTAGCTTACTGATAAGGATTCTTGGCAAGCTACGGAAAGTCTGATAGTCCAGAAAATGAGAGCTCAGCTGGTAAATAAAAAAATGCAGTGACACATCGCGCATCCTCTTCCTGGCTGCAGAGATTGCCACCGACAATGGCTTGTGTTTTTGGGCTCTGCGCGTCACGTTTTCAGCCTCCAAACGCTCCGTTTGAGGGCCCTTCAAGGCTGCGGGGATCGCCAAAGTACAGCGTCGCTGATCGCCACCTGAAAACGCAACGTGTTTGGGGGCTGAAAACATGACGTGCGGTGCCCAAAATGGCTACCTGGAACAGCTGCTGCCTTCTCTTACTCCTTCTGCGCTTCACCTGCTTTAGTCACTGGAGCTCCCTCCGACGATCAGCTGTGCTTTTGAAGCTGTTTTTCAGCCCCAACCAGCCCCAACCAGCCCCAACCAGCCCCAACCTCAAAACCAGCGAGCAAACTAATATGCTGGAGGTGACCAGGCTAAGGATGCTAGCCAGATGAATACCTGGTAGGCAGAATATTTTTTTTTTCTATTTTCCTCCCCAAAAACTAAGGTGCGTCTTATACTCTGAAAAATACAGTATATATCTGCTCCGCATTGGCAACAGGAAGGGCATTCAGCCATTAAACACTGCTAGCTCCATTCAGTTGCCCAGCCTCCACCCCGCAAGGGATTATGAGGTCATTAAAAGATGATGATGAGGATCAATGCAGTGAACATGAATCTGGGCAAACTACAGGAGACAGTGGAGGACATGGGGGGCCCTGGCCTGCTGTGGTCCATGAGATTATGAAAAGTCAGATACAACTGAGCAACAACAAACCTGAATCCAATGGAGGGCAGCAGACTAGGGAAGGCTGGACTGTGGTTTTATTGACCCTCAGTGTGCGTACATGGTATAGATCCGTAATGGTGAACCTATGGCATGCATGGCACAGCTGGCACAAAGAGCCCTCTCTGCGGACACATGAGCCGTCGCCCAGCTCAGCTCCACCGGGCATGTGCACGCATGCCTCCTGCCGGAAAGCTGATTTTCAGGATGTGCGTGGGGCAGGGCGCATGCAGGAGATGCATGCACATGCACAGGGGGGTCGCATGTGCGATGGACAGGGGTCATGCATGCATGTTTGGGGGTGTGGCGTGCCCCCCCATGGCCCATTTTTGGGCCCAGGAGACTGCAGGGAGGCCTGCTAGGCCCAAAACGGGGTGTGTGGGGGGGTCACATGTGCATACATGGGGCGAGGGAGGGGGGTCACGTGTACATGTGCAGGGGTGGGGGGCATGGGGGGAGTCATGTGCGCATGTGCAGGGCCCCCCTGCATTGCATTATGGGTGCCGCCACAAATGCATGTGCGCTTTTGGCCCACTACGAGAAAAAGGTTATGTCAACTTGCAAAGCTTTCAAGTTGCCATGAGCAGGAGGGAGGGAGAACTGAAGTGAATTCCATACATTCTTCCTGACCGCAATCAGAAGGAGGGTGTTAGGTTTCACAGCCAGCCAAAGTGCTTAATTGGAGAATGTGATTTATGACATGGCCAGAGAGGAGGGGAGAGACAGGGTCATAGGGGAACGTAAATCTACGTGGGATCAGTCCTAACTGCATCCGAGTATTGCCGGAATGTTGCTCCTAATAAATGACTGTATTTCCTTTGAAGTTTGGATCATGGCTCATGAATTAATTAGGGCATCTTTCGGAAACTTGACAGGTTAGCCATCACTGGTATAGATTCATTAACTTTAACTGTCATTCTAATTTTTAATTCAACCCATCAGGAGGCAACCAGGTTGGGGAAGGGAGCCATGCAATCCCAATGCTTTTAGATCCTGGGCTTTGGCCATTATTTTATTGCATTACTTCCTCCATTATTTCGACTGCTTTGTGTAAAGTGCTGTTAGAAGCTGCTGTAATTAAAAACCCAGCAATGCCATAATGATAATTTCTGCGCATAAAAGGTCTTTTCTCTGCTCCCTTAGAATCCATTCCAATTCGGCAATTTCTTCGGACCATCATAAAGGAAGACCTGATTTGACTTTAAGGACCTTTTTGGGGCAGGGTTTATGTCTGCAATTGCAAAACTATTAAAATCATGATGAGTGGGCATGAGGGAGGATTTTTTCTTCCTTTTAATGTTAAATAATGCAGTGTGGGAACAAGGAGAGTTGTAATTATAATGACCAAAAGCATGCAACTCCACCAGACAATTTTCTTGAGGGTCTCAAGTGGGCTGCATTCCTTCTTCCTTTCCTGCTCTCCCTCGGGTTTCGTAACTGAACCCTGCATGTAATTGTTATTTTCATTTTAATGAAAGACCGATAACTTAATCTGTTAGTGGAAGGGCTTACAGAACACATAAATGATGCAACTTTCTTTGTTTAAATAATAAGCATAAGACGGTATATGTAGAGGGCGATGTTTAGCTGCACTGAACAGCATTCAGTGTGGTGGAATGTAGTCTGGATTCCCAGGAGGGAGGCTGCCTCCTGTTGTGGCCCACCAGTGGCCAGCAGAGCTGGAAGCAGAATCAGACAATGAGGAGGTTGGGGAGGAACTTGGGCCATAATTGACCATAACTCACAGTCGTGTAAATAAAAGAGATTTTGCCAGCTGTTCTTCTGCCTCACTGATGTCTGACTCCGAAGGCAGCTGACAACTATCAGACAGCCCTGGCCCAGTGGTGGGTTGCCCCCGGTTTGGACCGGTTCTATAGAACTGGCAGTAAAACCGGCGGGAGGCTCCGCTCACTGACCCCAATGTCATCAGGAAGCTTCTGCACATGCGCAGAAGCAAGCGCGCGTGGCCCCGTTGTGAACTGGTAGTAAAGGTAAGTAGAACCCATCCCTGCCCTGGCCCCATCTCTGCCTCCGATGCAGAGCACTCATCAGAGCGTTCCCCAGACTCCAGGACTCCGCTTCTCCTTCTTATGTCAGCACTAGAGTAAATGCAGCTTGAAGTGCTGACATCCATGTTTCTCCCCAACCTCCTCACTGTCTAAGTCTGCCACCAGCTCCGCTGGCCATTGGTGGGCCACAACAAATTCAAGGCTGCTTTATTTATGGAAAACATGGGGCTACATTGAAGGCAATTTCATGGGTCAATAGCGGGAGAGAGCTTGCCAGCTCACGTCTGGACCATAGTTAGGCACAAATGAGGAAAGGCCCCATGGAGACAGACTAGATTCATACGCTGATAATCTTGGAACTGTGGAGTAAGCCAAAAACAGCTGGCTTCATAGAGCTGAAGTGCCCAGGCAGATGTTTATGCCTTGTTGACCAAGCAACACTCTGAAGACAAGCTTACAGTTACTATCAGAAATCAGTTCTTCTCCCATAGGAGAAAGCCTTCTACTGAAGCTTGACCAAAATGCTGTTGTTTCTCTTCATGCTTGCTAAGTCCAACCTCTTGGGCATCTGAACAGAGGTTGAGCATCCTTTCCTTACCTGTTCACGTTCACCCTTCAGATGACAGCAAGACTGGAATCCTTGGTTGATTCTTCTGCTCCTCACTTCTGTTGACAGTGATTTTCTTAGGCGAACAAATAGGGAAGAGCTGCTATCACGTGGAAAAGTATCCAGGGTTATTGGGTGTTTTTCATTCCAGTTACCTCCTGAGGTCCGGACCATCCCAACCCTATTAGCTTTCCGAAAAGCGGTGAAAACCTGGCTTTTCCAGCAGGCCTGGGGCCGTTGATCTCGCTGTTGCGATCTGGCGAGATCCGGCCATGAATGGCGTGAATGAGTTTTTAATGTTTTTAATGTTTTTAATTTTTCTTTTTTTTTTTAATTAAATTTTTAATTAAAGACAAAACACAAAACACAAAACGACACCCAGTGTATAATACAAAATAGGGAGAAGCGGAGGAATTTTTTCTTCATCTTCAGGTCTTCCAAAATTCTCTTTGCATTGGCACTGGCATTATTTCTTCCAAGTTCCCGATTGCGTAGTCCACAAATGGTTGCCATATCCTCCAAAATATATTTTCTTTCAATAGTCCTTTTTTGAATTTTATATCACACGTTAACTTATCATTAAGAGCAATTTTCCAAACTTCTCTGAACCATTCATTTATTTTGTATTCAATATTCAATTTCCAGTATCTTGCAATCACAATTTGTCCCATAATGACCAATATCCTTACAAGCTCTCTTTCATCAATTGTTAACACCTTGTCATTCAACTTTAATATGAGGATGGTATCTACTCCCAACTTTACCTTCTTTTTAATTATTTTACTAGATTCTTCTTCTATTCGTAACCAAAAATTCTTCACTTTACAACATCCATACCACATGTGTTCGTATGTCCCATTCTCCACTTTACATCTCCAACATAACTTGCTAGCACTTTTAGTCATTTTATATAATCTTATTGGGAACAGGTACCATTTCCAAATAACTTTATAACTATGCTCCTTTATTCTTATTGATAAGGTCCTCATTATTCTACTATTCCAATTCAAATTCCATTCCTGTTCTGTAATATCTGTTTCTAAATCTTTTACCCAATTATCTTTCATCACCATTTGTAAATTACTATCCAAATTAATAATTTTATATACCTTACTATGTTTTTAATTTTTCAATGTTTTTTTATAATGATTTTTTAAATGTATTGTGAGCCACCCTGAGTCTTCGGAGAGGGGCGGCATATAAATTTAATTAATTAAATTAAATAATTAAATTAATTGGGCAGGAAAAAAGGGTGATCCAGGCATTATTACATGTCTTTGCATGCTATATTTTGTTTAGTTTGTTAAAAGTAAGACTTTTGTGTTTAATGAAAATCCTTTAATGCGGTGGTCAGTTGCTCCCGGTTCGGCCTGGTTCGGTCGAGCCGGTAGTGGTGATGATGTGACGTCAGCGAACCAATTCTTTATGACTGTGAGCTGGGCCCTCCTGCCCGCCCCCATGTTATATCTACCTTTATTTGTCATTTTTTAGCCCAGCTGATAGGCGTGGCAGAATGGATTGCTGCGCCTCAGCTGGGCAGAAATCTAATACGCAAAGCGAGTGCGCGAAGAAAACTGGTGGTAACACCAGTTGGAACCCACCACTGCCTTAATGCAGTGTTTCTCAACCTCAGCAACTTTAAGCTGTGTGGACTTCAACTCCCAGAATTCCCCCTGCCAGCCTTGGGGAATTCTGGGAGTTGAAGTCCACACATGTTGAAGTCTCAGAGATTGAGAAACACTGATTTAATGGGTTGAAATAGGGACAATTATGGCACCATCCACATCTCCCAGTATAACCCCATAACTTTCAGCTCGTACACAGATTTCAGGTTAAGCCAGTCTCTTGCTTAGCACGTCACTACTGGACAAAAGTAAATTGCAGAAACCAAGTTGTCCAAAAAGACATGATATATTGTTTAGAGCATAAAATTCACTTGTGTGTGGGGTGGGTGGGTGGGTGGGTGGGTGTTGATGGCTTGCATCTGGCCCTCATAGTGCAGCCAAGAGAAAGCTTTGGGAATAACATGGCTCCAATGGGAATTAAAGCAGAAAGGATTTGGTTAAGTAGCTGGTTTAATTGTCAGAGGGATAGTTTCATATGTGCTTCTTGGTACTGCGCACCAAGACAACTAGACACAAGAACAGTTTTTTCCCGAGCGCCATCACTCTGCTAAACAAATAATTCCCTCAGCACTGTCAAACTATTCACTAAGGCTGCATTACTATTATTATTAGTCTTCTCATCGTTCCTATCACCCATCTCCTCCCATGCATGACTGTAACTTTGTTGCTTGTATCCTTACGATTGATATTGATATTGATTGTTTCCTAGTATGATTTGATTGCTTATTTGTACCCTCTGACCAGGGGTACTATTCAGCAGGTTCTGACAGGTTCTGATGAACCGGTAGCGGAAATTTTGAGTAGTTCAGAGAACCGGCAAATACAGCCTCTGCCTGGCCCCAGAGTGGGGTCGGAATGGAGATTTTGCAGTATCCTTCCCCTGGAATGGAGTGGAAATGGAGATTTTATTTATTTATTTATTATATTTCTATACCGCCTTTCTCCCGTAGGACTCAAGGCGGTGAACAGTCAAGAAAAATATAGATACACAAACATCATAAAATTGCTAATTAAAATTATTATTATAACATAGTTTGGCCCAATTAAATAGAACCTAAAATTAGATAACATTTTAAAAACATTCACATGTTCATTTGTTTAGCCCCGCCTGTTGGAACATCAGGGTCTTGAGGGCACGGCGGAAAGCACGGAGATCAGGGATATTTCGTATCTCAGGGGGCAGTTCATTCCAAAGGGTTGGAGCCCTCACAGAGAAGGCCCTCCCCCTGGGAGTCGCCAGTCGGCATAATTTGACTGACGGTACCCTGAGTAGTCCCTCCCTGTGAGAACGAACTGGTCGGTGGGAGGCTATTGGTGGCAAAAGACGGTCTCGTAGGTACCCAGGTCCTAAGCCATGGAGCGCTTTAAAGGTGATGACTAACACCTTTATGTGCTTTATAAAACATTAAATAAAAAGAGTGGTGCAGTGGCCTAGAAGTGGAGCTCTCTCCTCACAATCAGGAAGGCTGTGAGTTCGATCCTAGGTAGAGGCAGATATTTCTCTCTCTGGGCACGATGAGGACAGAGCTGAAGAGACCACCGGGAGCCAGTGCAGCTCATGTGGGAGAGGTGTTAGATGGATATTTTGCAATATCCTTCCCCTGGAGTGGAGTGGGAATGGGGATTTTGCAGTATCCTTCCCCTGGAGTGGGGTGGGAATGGAGATTTTGCAGTATCCTTCCCCTGGAGTGGGGTGGGAATGGAGATTTTGCAGTATCCTTCCCCTGCCATGCCCACAAGCCACGCTCACCAAGCCACACTCACAGAACCAGTAGTAAAAAAAATTGAATTCCACCACTGCCTATGATCGTGATGGCGAACCTATGGCACCAGTGGTGGGTTCCTCCTGGTTCGGTCTGGTTCGGCCGAGCCGGTAGCGGTGACAATATGATGTCACCAAACCGGTTCTCCCCCCCGCCCCCCCACCCCCCCCACATTATTCTTCCCTTTTATTTGGCCCCACCCCCAATCTATTGCTGCCTCCTGAGTCCCAGCTGATGACTAGAGGGGAAAAAACTGTTTAAACTCTTGCCACCGGGCTTCAAAGGGCCGCCCTACAGCTGATCTGTGTTAAAAGAAAACAAATGAGTTGGGTTGTAAGTGCGAGGACTGGTCGTAAGTGCGAGGACCTTACAGAAATGACTCTGACCAGTTAGTCATGCCCACCTAGTCACATGACCTCCAAGCCACACCCACAAAATAAGCCACGCCCACAGAACCAGTAGTAAAAAAATTTACAACCCACCCCTGTATGGCACGCATGCCAGAGGTGGCACACAGAGTCCTCTCTGTGGGCACACGTGCCGTTGCCAGCTGCTCTTTTGGTTTCCAGCATACATGCTGGTCTTTGCGCACCAGAGCACCAGCAACCTGAAGACCAGCTGGCTAGCGTGCATGCATGCTCTGGAAACCCAAAAACCAGTTGGCTGGCACATGCATACGCACCGTCCAGCTGATCTTTCGGTTTCCTGTGCTCCGGTATGCATTCCAGTTTGGGCACTCAGTGCCGAAAAGGTTCGCCAACACTGGCCTATCATTAAGTGTTGTACCTTATGATTCTTGATGAATGTATCTTGTCTTTTTATGTACACCGAGAGCTTATGCACCAAAGACAAATTCCTTGTGTGTCCAATCACACTTGGCCAATAAAGAATTCTATTCTATTCTATTCTATTCTATTCTATTCTATTCTATTCTATTCTATTCTTCATTCCAATATCCAATCTATTCTATTCTATTCTTCATTCCAATATCTATTCTATTCTATTCTATTCTATTCTATTCTATTCTATTCTATTCTATTCTATTCTATTCTATTCTTCATTCCAATATCTATTCTATTCTATTCTATTCTATTCTATTCTATTCTATTCTATTCTATTCTATTCTATACTACAACTTGCCTCCAGAAGTTGTGAATGCTCCAACACTGGAAGTCTTTAAGAAGATGTTGGATAACCATTTGTCTGAAGTGATGTAGGGTTTCCTGACTAAGCTGGGGGTTGGACTAGAAGACCTCCAAGGTCCCTTCCAACTCTGTTATTCTGTTCTATTCTATTCTATTCTATTCTATTCTATTCTATTCTATTCTATTCTATTCTATTCTATTCTATTCTATTCTATTCTATTCTACTACTCTACTCTACTCTACTCTACTCTACTCTACTCTACTCTACTCCTTTTCCTTGGTGGAATGGGACAATTGAATGCAGCGGCCTCACCACGCCAACTTCACCTCAGCCTCTCCACTGCAGCTGACTCACCGTGGGCATTCATGGCTGGCCCTCTGCCAGCACTCCTCTCCCACTCATGACCTGCTGCCACTTCTCCAGCCCCCCTCATCCCTGGCAATTCTGTGGTGGGAGGCCAGGGGTGAAAATGGGCATGGTAAAATGGCTGCGTTCAATGGTCCTAGACCCTTCCTTGATGTATGCTTCCTTTTCTTTAGAAAAGAGTGGAAGGATAAAGCATTTCACTTCAGCTGAAATTCATCTTTATCCTATCCAACCTTTTCTAAGAGTTTTGCCTGCTCACCAGGTGTTCCCTGGTCTACCTGCATTCGTCACGTCCCATTTCATTTGCTTCAAATGTCAAGTATTAGCACCAATCTCTCTCCAGCCTGTCCTCCTTAGCCCTTGCCAAATTCAATCCCGTCTCATTTCTACAGAAGCGAAATTAGTTTTTACTTAACACCACGGGCAATGCAGACTGTTGGTGCCTTTTGAAGGACACTGGAGGACTTGACACAAATCAGGAACGGAGCCAAGCAATATGATGTGAATGGGACTTCCTTGAATGGCAGAAGCCAGGGACTGTCAAATTTTCAAAGAAGAAGAAAAAAAAACAAGGTCAATTTTGGCATCTTGCATAATGCCGGTGGGCTGGTTTCACTCCTATGAAATATAAATAAATAAGGAACACATCTGGATTTGATGCTTTCATTGAGCTGACAGCGTCGACACCATAAATATGCAGCAGAAGAGGCATTAGTATGCAATTCTGCGAACTTCCCTCCTTTCCAACAGACAACTACTTTAATGCAGAACCCGGGCAAATCTGTTTGCTGGCAGCGTCCCATCACCTGATTTAATGCTCTTCTACAATCTGTCTTGCAATTTTTTAAAAATATATTTTTTAATTTAATGTTTTATCATCGTTGTTTTTTAACGACCCCATAATCCCTTGCGTGGTGGAGTCTGGGCAACTGAATGGAGCTGATGTTTACTGGCCGGATACCCTTCCTGTCGCCAATGTGGAGTTTTGTTCAGCAGATATATTCTCTCTCTCTCTTTTTTTAAATATACTTTATTAAGTTTTATATATATACACAAAAAATCTCATTTCTGTTAACATCGGATCTGCAGTGTTTATACATATATACATAAAATATATCTGGTGGTGTTGGAAGAAATCTCCTTCTGGGTTCTGCTCCAAGTGGGGAAACAGACACTGGAAACATGGAGACTGCTTGGAAAGATGGTTTAATGGTGGACAGGATCACATGGCTTGAGTTCCTGAACAGAAAAGAGCAGATACAGAAAATCCTCGGGTTTTTATGCTCTCTCTGGCTCTGCATTTCTTGGGGCCCCAAAAGAGTATCCTGAATGGTTGTCAGACTCCCAGGGGGTGGGGGTTTTAGCTAACCTTGCTGGCTGATGGTCACATGTGCTTCCCAGGTCACATGTGGTGAGTTTCTGCTGCTATTGTGTAGAGGGCTAATCCTATCTTTGTTGGATCTTTGGCAATTCCTACTTTGGCTCTGCCTGAAGGAGGTAGATCTTTGTTATGTAGAATAGACTGGCCCAAGCCTTAATGGCCCATTGACAAAGGGTGAGGGCAGGAAGATGGGAGCTGCTTCAAAACATGCTTATCCCAGGGAAATATAATATTCTGCCTTTTTCATATTTCCTAAAATATTTCACTCTTCCAGGAAAGGGGTGGGTGCTAACTTCCTACAGTGTCACATAAGCTATTTGTTGCTATTTATTTATCGCACTTTATACTCCTTTTTGGATTCTATCGTTCATCCATTCATACCACCTTTCCCACACAGTATAATACTCTGAGTTCTCATCGTTGTTTATTTCATACGTTAATTTACTCATCTCTGCGCACTCCAGTATTTTCCTAATTATTAGTTCGTCTGGTGGCAGGGTTTTCTCTTTCCAGTATTGTGCATACGCCAGTCTAGCAGCTGTAGTTATATGTATTATCAGATGGATCTTTTTCTTTCCATACCCCTTCTTTACTATTCCCAGGAGAAATATTTCCAGTGTCAATTCTATGTCTTCTCCAATTATTTCTTGTAGTCATCTCCGAATTCTATTCCAGTATCTTTTCACTTCGGGGCATGTCCACCACATATGAAAGAAGGTGCCCTGACCATAGCCACATTTCCAACAATTGGGGTGCATATTGGGAAACATCTTAGCTAGTCTGGCAGGTGCTAGATACCACATGTGAAGCATTTTATAGTGGTTCTCCTTATACGTCGCAGTTCTGGTCAATTTGTGATTTTTATTCCAAGCCTCTTCCCATTCGTTAAAATTTAAATTATGTCCTATGTTTTTTTTTCCCATACTCTCAATTGGTTTTTAGCTGTCTCTTCAGCTCTGTCCTCATCGTGCCCAGAGAGAGAAATATCTGCCTCTACCTAGGATCGAACTCACAGCCTTCCTGATTGTGAGGAGAGAGCTCCACCTCTAGGCTACCTCAACACTCTTTTTATTTAATGTTTTATAAAGCACAGAAAAACACAAACTAGTAACTAGCATCCGCAGGGCACATCCCAAGTAAAGACCAGGGACCACTGTTTGAATCCAATCAGATTCAGATCAACAGAATAGTTGTAGCTCAGGGTTGAATTGTGGGGCCCTTGGTGCTAATAACACTACCTAGTTTGGTAATGAAAGGTCTGCAAGAACCACTATAAAATATGGTATAGGTGGCACCTAGCCCCTGCTAGATTGGCAAAAATGTACCCAAATTGTAATCCGATATGTTGGAAATGCAGAAAATCACTGGGAACCTTTTATCATCTTTGGTGGCTTTGCCCAAAAATCAAAAAAATTTTGGATGAAAATTAGAATATGGATAACAGAAATAACAGAAGAAGACATTGACCTAAAACCTGAAATTTTTTTATTAGGCATACTTAAAAAAAGTAGTAGAAAAGAAATAAAATACATCACATTGCATATAATTAAGGCAGCTAGATTAACCTTAGCCCAATCCTGGAAATTAGAACAGTTGCCAACAGAACAACAAATAATCCAAAAAATATTCATATGTGCAGAAATGGATAGATTAACTTTAAAATTAAACAACAAGGAAGACTCACAGTATTACAAAATATGGGACAGATGGTATGAATGGATCAATCGATGGGGGAAAAAAACTAAAGTCAAATACAGTAAGAAATTAAGGGTAACAAATTTACACCGTCATTAAGAAATCAAAGTTAATGTATCTATGTATTTACATGTTTAAATATAGATAGATAATCCTGTTGGTTAGTTTGAGTATATATGTAATTTAGACTTGTACTTTTTTTATAGAGTTAAGAACGTTTTGTATAATCTTTTATCTTTTTAAATTGAATAAAGTTTGTTTTTAAAATTAAAAAGTGAGAAAGCACTTAAGCAGAAAAGTGTGAATACTGCCAAAAAAAAAAGAAGAAGAAGAAGAAGAAGAAAAAGAAGAAGAAGAAGAAAAGAAAGGTCTGCAAGAAAACCACCAAGCTCAGAGAGCTGCGTTTGCATCCATGTATGTAGTCACCAAGCCATAGGTTTTGAAAATTTCCTGCCCCCAACGCACCTCTTCCTTAGTTTCACGCTGGCAGCTGTTCCTCCCCAAAGTGATGGGAAATCTGTGTGACTCAGCACACACCCGAGTGCATTTCCGCAGACCGAGCGGTGCAGTCAGCATCTGTTCTCCAAGCTGCTCCTGCAAGCGAGGGGCCGAGATGTCACCAGGCAAATCGAGAATGACAAAAAGGCTTAGCGGGAAGCTCACCTACCCAATCTAAGGAGGCACCTTGGAAATACCGTTATCGAAAGATGGGCTGGAGGAGATGGCTTCCTTTAGTTTCTCAAAATGCCATGCTGCGTAAATTTTGAAATTTCTGCACATAATTGGAAGAGAATTTACTCAACCCGTATCAGGCAGGCCTGCAGTCACTTCAAGCTAAGGACAGAGATTCGGGTAACTGGTCCCCATTTTAAATCTCCAAGCCTAGAAGAAATGATGGGCTGTGAACAGGAGAGCCAGTTTTGGGGTATTGGTGAAGGCATCAACCTAGTGACTGAATTCTTAGGCACGAAGGCTGGCTGGTGACTTTGAGCCAATCATTAGGAGATGATGAGTTCTAGTCCTACCTTAGTCACAAAGCCAGCTGGGTGACTTTGGGCCAATCACCAGGAGATGGTGAGTTCTAGTCTCGCCTTAGGGACAAAGACAGCTGAGTGATCTTCCAGATCTGAGTGATCTGGAAGTTCTATCTCCATCTCCACCTTTCTCTCTCTCCCTCCCTCTTTCCTTCTCCTTCTCTCCCTCTCTTTCCCTCCCTCCTTCTCCTTCCCCTCTCTCTCCCTTTCTCCCTCCCCCTTCCTCTACTTCACCTATTCTCTCCCACCTTCCCTCCCTCTTTCCTTCGCCTTCTCCTTCTCCCCCTTTCTCTCCCTCCCTCCTTCTCCTTCTCCTCTCCCTCCTTTTCCCTTTCTCCCTCCTCCTCCCTCTATTTCACCTACTCTCTCCCACCTTCCCTCCCTCTTTCCTTCTCCATCTCCCTCCCTCCTCCTCCTTTTCCTTCTCCGTCTCTCTCCTTCCTCTCCTCCTTCCTCTCCCATCTTCCCTCCCTCTTTCCTTCTCCTTCTCCCTCCCTCTCCCTCTACTTCACCTACTCTCTCCATCCTTCCCTCCCTCTTTATTGACCATACACCCGAAGCCAAGCCAATAAACACATACTGGGACTCCCAACCAATCAGAATGAAAAGGTGGAGCCATCCCAGAATACCAGCACCAGATTTGAAATTCCAACGTCAGTTAGTGCAAAATGACTACTGGCATAAGCCTGATGATGGCAGATGGGATTCTGCCGAAACGTCGCTTCTACCCTTTTAGGGATATATCCACAATTACACGGGAAGAAACCCAAAATATTAACTATACACACATATATATGTGTGTGTGTGTGTGTGTGTGTGTGTGTGTGTATGTATATATGTATATATGTATATATGTATATGTCAGATGTAAATGCCTTATTCTCTAATGTGTAAATAGTGTACAAACAGGGTATCAGGGGTTAACTTATTCTTCACTTCTTAATGTATTCATAATTCACCACTCCCACATATAGCTCCACCCATTGTATATATAAGGAGCTACCTACACCCTTTCCCTTGCTTCTATCTGTGAATATTCAGTGAATATAGAATGCCTATTGTAAATAAAAGAATATATAGTTAAATCTTTAACTCTTGCTAATCTTATTGAGTCTGATCCTGAAAATATTGCAACAAACTGGTAGCAGAGGATGGTTAATTGACTCAATAAAAAAACTTTAAAATGTCTAAGAAAGATAGGCCCAACACCAGGGCCTACAGCAAAGAAATGGAAACGGAACAAGAAATAATCAACGAATCCACAAACGCAATTTCGAGAGAGTCCGAAGAATACACCACTGAAGACGAAGAAATAATTGATGACCAGGAGGAAATCGAAATAGAGAATAACGAACTCAGGTCAGAGATATTAAAACTATTAAAAAGCCAGAAGAATGATGAAAGCCTCATCGCGAACCTCCAAGATATGCTGAAGAACAGCGGAGCAGCGAGAGAGAAAAACATCACTAATGAAAAGCCTAAAGACCCAAAAGTAGTGAGTGATATGATTGCGGAGAAAATCATTACAAAGAAGAAAAACGATGATCCCGCGCGAAAATTTGAATGGCAGCCATCTTGGTTTCAACAGACCTCCAAGATGAGCGAAGCAGAGCCAATCAGCAAACTCAATTCAAAATTTCTGGCGCGAAAAATGTTATCAGACAACGAAAACGAAAAAGAAGATTCAAACACCTCAGAAGAATCAGAACCAGAAAGTGAGGAAGATCCAACAAAACACCAAATAAAATCAGCAATGAAAACGCTCTTTGCTGCATTTGGGCCAAAACTGAAAATTACTAAAAAGATGCCGAAGAAACGAGCGAGCAAGCCAATGCCTCAAGACCTGCCCGCTCCCATCCTGACTACAAGAGCGCTGACGCCCGAACCCAGAGAGCCCTGCCGATACCGCCCTACGCCGCAGACCGAAGCAAGCACCAACGCCCTCAATAGAAGAGGAAGAGCAGCCACCGTCGTCAGGACTCCCAAAGTCGAACCAGAGACCGACTCGTCTGAAGAGGAGCAGAGCGAGCAAGCCGCAATGGGGAGAACCTTCCACGACGACACCGAAGAAGAAATGAACAACGCGCATGCGCGAAACTACACTGACGGTCCGGGAAGACATGAACTGGAGAGAAGACCATGCAGACTCGTAGCGAGCATCCCCACGCCGTTTTGCAATTTTCTGCATTTACGAGACCACGGACTACCTCAGGTTGTAAGTAATGGACCCAATAATGTCGGAAATTTACCCAGTGACTTCCCAAAACTAAGGGTTGATGGCATTAATTTACAAGAATGGTATCAACAGCTCCAGGTTGTCTTTATGAAGGAAAACTTACTGTTTTTTATCACTAGTCCCCCAAAAAGACCTTGGACTCTAAAAATAGATTGTTTACACCATAGAGCTTTTTTCTTAATAATATCTAGTGTGTCTCCTGCAATGTATCACAGCATTAAGCCAAATTTGACTGTTTCAGAAATTATTCAATGCATGTTTAATTTGTTTCACAGTGACAGTGTAGCTACCACCACAAGGATATCTAAAGATTTCTTTTCGTCTAGGGTAAAACCAGGGGTTTCCATAAGTGAACATTTAATATCTTTGAACAAAATAAGAGCTGAACTGCATTTGAGGGGGGAGGTGATTTCAGACCAAACAATGAAAAGTGTTATTATCAACTCACTTGATCCATCATGGGACAATTTTATGTCACATTTAGACACAATCAATCTAGGATATTTATCCATAGAAAGTCTATCCAATAAATTGATAACAGAAGATAATTCAAGAAGGAATCGTTCTAACAATCACACAGAACACAAACCATATAGGAAAGTAGCTTTCCAAGAAAAATATAGTGGAACATTTAAATGTCATAATTGTGGATCCAGGGAACACAATAGAAGAGATTGCCCAAAATTTTTAAAAGAAAGATATAGATCAGAATACAGAAACAAATACGATTATAGACAGCCTTCCATAGAAAGGCATAGATATAGGAGCCCACCAAATCACAGAGAGAATAGAGGGGGCAGAGACAATTCAAAGGATAGAAAATCTGGTTCACTGAATGGATTAAATAAACAAGACAACACTAACACACAGCAAAGTGAGAACAATAATTGGCTTATTGATTCTGGAGCAACTAATCACACCACTAATAACAAAAGTATATTGTCTTCATTTGCAGAAGATAAATTTGTAATTAAGGTAGCTAACCAAGAAAAGGTTCAAGTATTAGGTAGAGGAAATGTAACCTTGCCTGGTCTAGGAAAAATAGAGGGGGTATTACTAATACCTGAAATACCTCATAACATATTAAGTGCCATAAAACTAAGCAGAGATTCTGACATTAACATTGTCTTTTCAAAAGGAAAGGCAACTTTGGAAAAGAATAAAATAAATGTAGGCACTGTGGTGATTAAAGGAGGCCTACCTTATCTGATAACAAAAGAAAAATGGTTACATAACATTGATTCAAATATGGAAGATTGTATTGAAATAGATGATGAGAATGTTAGCAACAGTGACAATGATGAATGTAAAATATCTCATGATCACACAGATGCACACAACGATAAGAAGCCAAAAATAGGTAAACCAATTCATGATGAGTGTGCTCACATCTTACATAGGAAGTTAGGACATGCCAGTTTTCCTGTAGTACAAAAAATGACTGAACACGCAGAAGGTGTTAAAATAAAAAATTGTGAAAATTATCTGGAATGCTCAGTATGTAAATCTACAAAACTAAAAACTAGTCCCAGGCCAAGAAAATCTACTAGATCAACTAACAAAATTTTTGATTTAGTACACATGGACTTAGTTGGTCCATTAACTCCATCAATCACTTATAGAAAACGTTACTTCCTGACAATAGTGGACGATTATAGCCGCTATGGATTTGTTTATACATTAAAACACAAAGATGAAACATTTCAAAAATTTAAAGAATTTTACAAACGCATAGAAACACAACACAACATCAAAATAAAACAAATTATGACAGACAGAGGATGCGAATTCATGTCTAAAGAATTCTCCCAATGGTTAAAAGACAAAGGAATGTTACATTACACATCTAGTCCATTTTCTGCGTTCCAAAACGGGATTGCAGAGAGAAAAAATTCCACATTACAAACCATGATTAGATGCACATTGGAAGATGCTGGCTTAAGCAAACAATTCTGGTCAGAAGCCTTACATTATTCAAATTACACACAAAATAGAACATGGTCCAGCATTGTAAATAAGACACCATATGAAGTGATGTATAATAGAAAACCAAAATTAGCACACATGCATATATTTGGGGTCACAGCAGACGTACACATACCTAAACAATTAAGAAGAAAGGGAGAAAATGTGTCCAGAAGACTCAGATTTATGGGATATGAGACTGGCACTAAAGGATACAGATTCATTGATAGTAACAACAAATTTATAGTCTCCAGAACAGCTGTGTTCCATGAACAAGCCAACTGGTCTAAATTACATCTTAATGAAATATTCCCAAATAAATATGAAGATACAAAACCTCATGAGAAAGGGACTATAGAAAAGCAAAATATCAACAAATGTAAAAACAAAACCAAGACTTGGACAAATAGCCAACACAAAATAAAGACAGACACACTAACAAAAAAGGAAGCAAGATATTTGCATGATAACGATAGTAAACCCGAAAAAATCATTAGAAACACCAGAAATCAAATGCCAAATAAATACAAGGATTATGTAATGCATATGGATGGTGAACCAACAACACCCAATACATATGAGGAAGTGTTAAAACTTCCTCGCGAAGAAAAAGAAAAATGGGAATTAGCAATGAAGAAAGAGATGGAAAGTTTACAAGGATTAAATGTATTTACACCTGCAATTGCACCTAAAGATAAGACAATTATTGGTACCAGGTGGATATATAAAATTAAGAATTTAGAGGGAGGAAATACTCTATACAAAGCTAGATTAGTTGCACAGGGTTATGCACAGAAATATCCGGAGGACTATACTGACACGTATTCCCCCACTGTAAGAACAGAGAGTGTCAAAACAGCTCTAGTGGTAGCATCAGCACTCAATCTTGATGTATTCCAATATGACATACAGACTGCGTACCTACACGCAAAACTAGATAAAGAAATATACGTAAGAGCACCTCACAGTCAATACACAAACAGAAATGAGACTTGGTTGTTAAACAAGAGTTTATACGGGCTAAAACAATCTGGTAAATGGTGGTATGATTGTTTAGTAAAAGTACTTAAGACCATGGACTTCAACGCTACCACTGCTGATAATTGTTTCTTTGTCAAGAGGGGTGATGATTACATTGAATTTGTATTGATTTATGTGGATGACATTTTATACATAGGAAAACATAAAGAGAGAAGAGAAACTTTTGTAACTAAATTAAATGAGCATTTCTCGTTGAAATCTTTAGGCAAGGTAAACAAATACCTTGGTGTCCAAATTAATAAGACAAAAAGGGGATTCAAACTTACCCAGAGAGATAAGATCATAGAACTTTTAAATAAATGCAACTTAAACGATGCCAAACCTTGTGATACTCCTATGCAAACTGACTTTCTAAGAAATACTGATGAATCTTCTCCCGAATTCAAGGACAACACATTTTATAGATCAATCATAGGTTCACTCCTTTATATATCTAATTGGACTAGACCAGATATCACTTTACCACTCAATTTATTATCCAGGCATGTCAGCAAACCAACAATGTATCACTGGGAAGCTGTTAAAAGAATTTTAAGATATCTAAAAAGTACACTAGACTTTTGTTTAATGTTAGAACCTAATGATAATAAAGAACCAAAGCTTACGTGTTATGCAGATGCAGATTGGGCTGGAGACATCTCATGCAGAAAAAGTACATCTGGTTATGTATTTCTCTTAAATGACTGTCCAGTTTACTGGTACACTGGTAAACAAGAACTAGTGGCCACTTCAACGACAGAAGCGGAATATGTTTGTTTATCCAAAGCCGCAAATAACCTTGTATGGTTTAATGATTTAATTTCAGATGTCTGGAAAAAACCTGCTTTGCCTTTTGTTATGCATGAAGACAATAAAGCAGCCATTGAAATATCTAGATCTGATGCCATTGGACAAAGGTCCAGACATATAGATATAAAATTTAAACATGTGAGACAATTATCTCAGGATGGATTTATTAAAGCAGTGCATTGCGACACTTCAGAACAATTAGCTGATATATTGACAAAGCCTTTACCTTCTAAGCAGCACAAATATTTAACCTCTAAGTTGTATGTTTTGTATTGTCCTGAATCTGAGTGTAACTGGTGTTGTATAACGAATCGGCATTTAGAGGGGGATTTGTCAGATGTAAATGCCTTATTCTCTAATGTGTAAATAGTGTACAAACAGGGTATCAGGGGTTAACTTATTCTTCACTTCTTAATGTATTCATAATTCACCACTCCCACATATAGCTCCACCCATTGTATATATAAGGAGCTACCTACACCCTTTCCCTTGCTTCTATCTGTGAATATTCAGTGAATATAGAATGCCTATTGTAAATAAAAGAATATATAGTTAAATCTTTAACTCTTGCTAATCTTATTGAGTCTGATCCTGAAAATATTGCAACAGTATATATGTATATATGTATATATGTATATATGGAACAGCATTCCAAACAATTGCTTCTATCTTGAGCAGGCGAGACCAGCATGAAGACTGTTAGTGACATCCAACGTTTTCTGAATGGCCATTGTTAATAATGCAATCATCACCAGATCCTCTGCAATTCCATTCCTTTATTGCCGCTGCGTTCTTCTTATGGAGTTGTGCTAACTGTACAGTTTTATCTCTGGAATTTATACCATAATAGATACGCTCGTTTTAAAGCTGTGGCAAAAGCGTTTGCTTATTTGTCGCAGCATTTTCTGGGGAATAATAAGAGCAATGGAGATTTCCACTTGCTATCGTGTCCTTTTTCTGTCTTTTTTCTTGCCAGTGACAATCTGTTAAAAAAAAAAAAGATGAAAGAACCGCACCGTGCTTTTTGATTATTCTCGCTGGAAGGTTCCTGTCTGAAAATACCCCAAATATATTCAATTCCTTCTTTCCGTTATCAAGGTAATAAGAGCCACAGCTAATCGCTCCGTTCAATCAACCCAGATAATTTCCCACGCTATTCAAAATGTTAATTTTTCTTTTTCCAGAGGTAATTTGAATCAAACAGTTTTATTTCTGTACGCTATAAATCGATTCCGGGTTTTTTTTTTTCCAAAAAAAAAAAAAAAATACATCCTAAATATCATTTAGAATTTATTTTCCTTTATGGAATTAGCTTATATAAAATGAATAACTTCTAGCTGTTGTTATAAACCTCCCTCTGGCATCTTTTAAGCCATCAACAGAGGGAAGGGCTTTAGTTGTTTATTTGTTATATTTATAACTGCTTTTCAGCCAGTTACGGTTCTTATTTAAAGGATTATTTTTCTCTCCAGAGATGAAAAAGGCTACGATTTGGCATTCTTATCGTTGTTCGCTTAGAATGTCACGTAAAGCCAGGTTTATAAACTGGGATTTATGGTTTAGTGTCAGGTTTCGATGCTATCTCAAAATAAATGAATTTCCAAACTGCTGATCTTTAAGGAAATTTTCTCTTTATTTGAGCACAGCGATCTGATCCTGGCTCTTTCGCGGTCAGTACTGACCTTTGCCCCCCAATCTTTCCCTTTCCGATCCCCAATTCTCTGCTTCTCATTGGCTATCTTCCAAGTCACTTTCCTGATCTCTTCTTCGTCAGATCACAGGAATGTCCCCCCCCTCTCCCATCTCTGAGGAGACAGAATCTTCAAAGGGATTTAGTAGGCAAAAGTTCAAGCTTCTCCTCTCTTTATATATGTCAGTGCTGGGACGCTGACAGTTTAGCATGTTCTGTAAACTCACCAATGATTCAATAAACCATGACCACATATGAACCCTATTGCAGCTTCATACGGACCTAGCTGTCACAATGAAGATACCAACCCATGAGATTAAACCTGGTTTAGTTGTGTTCCTGGTTTTCTTGCTTTGGAGTCTCAGCGAGCAGGATGAGACAAACATTGGGATAAATATTGGTTGAATGTGCTGATTAATTTCTTGACATGACTAGTTCAGGGATGGAACAACTGGCTAGGACAGGGATCAGCAACCTGCGGCTCCGGAGACGCATGCGGCTCTTTGGGCCCTCTGCTGTGGCTCCCTGTCAGGTGATCCCACCATCGGCTGGCCCCGCCTCTCGCCTCCCCTCCCAGTCACTCCTCACCTGACCTGAGAAGGTAAGGGGGATGGCAGGAGATGGAGAAGCAGCCAGGGCAGAGACAGAGAGATACAGAGAGACGGGGAGAGACAGAGAGACAGAGAGAGATACAGAGAGGGGCGAGAGAGATATGTCAAAAGGATTTTGTGGTTCCTGGTGTTTTTTAACAGCTGGTTCTCTGCCCTAATGACCAGCTGGGTAGGCGTGGCTGGGGGGGTGTCATGTGACTGGTGGGAACGAGTGACATCGAGTTGGCCACGCCCACCCAGGTTTTGTGGCTCCTGGTGTTTTCTTTTCTGTGGGAAACGGGTCCCAATGGCTCTTTGAGTATTTAATGTTGCAGACCCCTGGGCTAGGAAATTGGAAGACTCTCCGAGATATGACCATGGATGGTCACTGCATAGGGCATTCTGGCACCATATTCCATGCACTGAGTATGGAGTTATAAGTAAGTTATCATCATCATCTTCTTTTAACGATCCCCACAATCCCTTCCGGGGTGAAGTCTGGGCAACTGAATGGAGCTGAATGTTTACTGGCCGGATGCCCTTCCTGTCACCAATGCAGAGTTTTGTTCAGATATATTCTCATCGTGCCCAGAGAGAGAAATATCTGCCTCTACCTAGGATTGAACTCATAGCCTCCTGATTGTGAGGCGAGAGCTCCACCTCTAGGCCACCGCACCACATGGAGATATAAGTAAGTGACCTGCTAAAATCAGACATGGCCCAGGGTGGCTTTGGAATGTTACTTCAGTTCTGAAGATAGGGAAAATGTCTACCACATCTGGAGGCCAGGTCTGGAATGAGGATACATACTCCATTGCCCTACTGTTCTTTCTCAGCCTCTGTAGCCTAAGGTGACAGTGTCACATTGCCAATGATATGACCAGTCCTAGCAAGAACATCTCCATCTTTCTGATTCTATAGTTGAATGGTTCACTCAACTGGAATTATAGTTTTTCTCCTTCCTTCCTTCCTTCCTTCCTTCCTTCCTTCCTTCCTTCCTTCCTTCCTTCCTTCCTCCCTCCCTCCCTCCCTCCCTCCCTCCCTCCCTCCCTCCTCCTTCCCACCCACCTGTTGTGGGTGGAGCCTGTGGAGCTGGCAGCGGAGTCGGACAGTGATGAGGCTGAGGAAGAACATAGGCCAGTCCTGGAGGCTGGGGAAGGCCTGGATGAGAGCTCTGTGTCGGAGGCAGAAATGGGGCCAGGGCCATCGGGGAGTGATGTGTGGACTCCGGAGCCTACAGAGGCTGACAGTAGAGAGACAGAGGAACAGGAGGAGCCTGTTTCTAGTGCATGTATGAGAAGAGCTGCCAGAAGGCAAGAGAGCTAAAGCAAAGAGGATGACTCGGGAGTAGGGCCAAGGAATGATTGGCCCCTCCCATAAGGCTTAAAAGATCAGCAACGGCTCTTGGGCTCTTTGTTGGAAAACAACGTTGAGAGATTTGCTTCTTGTTTCACTGTATTCATTTCTTGTCGGTGTCTTTTGCTTCTGAACTTTTGCCAAGAAAAGCCTTTGGCAGTTTGCCTAATTATACCAAGGTTGGTGATTAGACTGAAGAATTTGTGTTATGAAGAGTTTGTTTTAATTTAGTTTGGACTACGCTGAGAATGAGTTAATTCTCAGCTGTTCTAATAAAGTCTGTTTGTTTTGGAACTGTTTGCATCGATTACTACCTACTTGGGCCTGGGTCACAACACCTCCTTCCCTTCCCCTCTCGTCCTCAATATTCATCCAAGTTCATTCAAACTAAGAACATGCCAGCTTCCAAACCAACCGTCACAAGAACATTTCCTTCCCATGGAATGAATGCGGATAGATAGCGGCGATAGCAATCTTCCGTTCCTCTTTCACTATGGACCACCATTTCTTCCACCCCATGAAGATCTTTATACTATTAGTGCATCCATTTTCAATTAGCAGGCCATAAAGCAGCTCATTTTCATCGGTTTGATGCATGGGAACATAAGATTCTCTGGAGACAATGCAGCAGCTCTCTGGAGCGTCTGCAAATAAAAAATAAAAAGAGAGAGAGAGAGAGCATTAATTGAATATTCTGTTGAAACCACCTTCAATTAGTGCCTGGATATTTTTGCATGCCACATCCATCACGGTGGCTATTCCAATTTTTGCACATTGGATGTTTAGGGAGCCTCTGTGGTATGATCGCTTTCAATTCGCACGCGTCATTACTCCACATGCAGCAAATTTATTTACTAATGAGGCATTAGCGATGTTCGGAGAACGGAAATCTGCAGAGATGTGACACCGTAATACAATGCAAAAACAGGAGAAGTGAGATATGCTTTCTTTTGGTCCCATTGTAATGTTGTAACAACATTACTGCTTGGAGAATGTGTTTATTGTGATGTCTCCTGTTGTGGTCCACCAGCAGCCTGTGGAGCTGGTAACAGAGTCGGACAGCGATGAGGCATAGGAAGAACAGGGGCCAGTCCTAGAGGCTGGGGAAGGCCCGGATGAGGGCTCTGCATCGGAGGCAGAGAGGGGGCCAGGGCCGTCGGGGAGTGATATGCGGATTCCGGAGCCTCCATTGGCTGACAGTAGAGAGGCAGAGGAACAGGAGGAGCCTATTCCTAGTGCACACATGAGAAGAGCTGCCAGAAGGCAAGAACAGCTACAGCAAACTCGGGAGTAGGGCCAAGAGATGATTGCCCCCTCCCATAAGGCTTAAAAGACCAGCAACGGCTCTTGGGCTCTTTGTCGGAAAACAACGTTGACAGACTTCTTCTTGTCTAACTGCACTTATCTCTTGTTGGTGTCTTCTGCTTCTGAACTTTTGTCAAGAGAAGCCTTTGGCAGTTTTCCCAATTATACCAAGGTTGGTGATTAGACTGAAGAATTTGTGTTATGAAGAGTTTGTTTCAATTTAGTTTGGACTACGCTGAGAATGAGTTAATTCTCAGCTGTTCTAATAAAGTCTGTTTGTTTTGGAACTGTTTGCGTCGACTACTACCTACTTTGGCCTGGGTCACAACATCTCCTTAAGATGGGCATGGTGTGGTTTACCATATGTTTTGGAGTATAAGACACTCCAAAGTATAAGATGCACATTAGTTTTTGGGGAGGAAATCGAGAAAAAAAAATCTGCCTCTGCCTACCAGCATCCATCAGTATTCATCTGGCTAGCGTCCTTGCAAATAGCAAACAAGCTGGTCAGCTTCAGCACATTTACGCAGCCTGGTTCAGCATGAGCACCTTATTGGCGAGTGGATTGGCCTTCTGGAATACCCCCAATCAGCTGTTCCAGGCTGCAGGGATTGCCACAGACCATTGCTGCCTCTGTGCCTTGCGTTTTTGGCTTCTGAATGCTCCATTTTAGACCTGTTCTAGACTGTGGGGATTGCCACAGCACATCACCACCGACCACTGCCTCCGTGCGTTATATTTGTGGCCTCCGCACGCCCCAGTTTTGGCCTCTGTGTGCGGTGTTTTCGGGCAGTTCCAGATCCCCATCACCAGAAACCACCCGAAAATGCAACGCGTGGAGGCAAAAAACGGGGCATGCGGAGGCCGAATATGCAACATGCTGAGGCTGAAAACGCAATGCATGGAGGCAACGATCTGCAGCGATGTGCTGTGGCGATCCCTGTAGCCTGGAATGCATCTAAAATGGAGCATTCAGAGGCTGAAAACGTGATGCGCAGAGGCCAAAAACGTGAGGCACAGAGGTGGCGATGTGATGTGGCGATCCACGCAGTCTGGAATAGTTCTAAAACAGCGTGTGGAGGCCAAAAACGCGACACACAGAAGCAGAAAATGGCCAAAAGGTGGGGACCGGTGGGTGGGCAGGGCTACATTCGGTGGATAAGATGCACCCAAATTTTCACCCTCTTTTAAGGGGGGGGAAAAGTGTGTTTTATACTCCGAAAAGTATGGTATTTGCCTATGGAGATTCACAATCTTCCAAGTCACGGTTGTGCTTTTCAAAAGTCAACTGGACTTTGGTTTTTTTTCCATAAAAAGGTTTCGCTTCTCATCCAACAAGCTTCTTCAGTTCTGACCATTCATCCCCCACTGTTCAATCAGAACTGAAGAAGCTTCTCGGATGAGAAGAGAAATGGTTTCAAGGGTGGAAAAAAAAAAGAAAGAAGAAAATTCAGTTGCCTTTTGAAAAAGAACCTTTGGGTTCTCCGTTTATTGTCAGATGCCCATCTCAGCTGCCAATGGTGATGGCCAGGCATGACAGATCACTGGAACTGCAGTCCAGTTCTATGTAAATAGCTACCACTTACATAATTAGTTAAGGTGACTTGGGACTCCAGAAACTTTAGACTCCCAGATGATTCAGGCAGAGGTGGGCTGCTGCCGGTTCGGGTGAATTGGTAGTTCCAACCACTGGCTGGGCCCACCCAACCACCCAGGCACTAGCCTGTCCTATTTATCTCACTCTCTGGCTTTGTTCCCCACCCACAAAGCCCAGCTGATTGCCGTGCCTCACCTGCTCTACTCATCGTAGCTGCCTGAGAAGATTTGCTGCATGTTTGAAGCCACGCAAAAGCGAGGAATGTGCATGAGCCAGGAGTGGTATTCACTTATCTTCCCTACCAGTTTGCAAATGTGTACGCGTGCACCAGCTTTCGCACATGCGCAAGGCTTTCTGTGCATGCGCAGCCTCAAAAACATGGGAAAATGGGATGTCATGACATCTGTGCAGGTGGGCAGGGCATCCCATAGTTGCTCCTACCACTTCGCCCAAACCGGATAAAACCAGCTGAATACCACCACTGGAGCACACACTCACATTTCCGGCGAACCAGTTGTTAACGTATGTGCAGCCCACCTCTGGATTCAGGTAACGTAATTATTCAGGAACTGTAGCTCCAACAATTCTGGAGCACATCGATTGGCAACACTAAGTTAGATGATACTGAAATTTGGACCAAAGAAAGCTTAACTTGAGTGATACATTTTTACAATAAATGAATGTTATCGTTCCCATCAAACGATTAGCTTTGGACTGTCATGGGGCCTACAGAACCTATAGATACTGTACATGTTATCATCTGAATCTAGATTAGCCCTCATCAACTTTTCATTGTGGTGCAATGTTTGATTTTTTTTTTTTTTGCATTAATGTTTTTTTGTTATAAACTAAAAACTATGTTTTTTAGTTTACATAGTTTTTATCTTTTATGATTATAAGATGCCCAGAATTACCTTGAGGTAAGATGGAGGGTAGGGATGCGGTGGCTCAGTGCCTAAGATGCTGAGCCTGTCGATCAAAAAAACGGCAGTTTGGTGGTTCGAATCCCTAGTGCTGCGTAAGGGGGTGAGCTCCCGTTCCTTGTCCCAGCTTCTGCCAACCTAGCAGTTCGAAAGCACGTAAAAAATATGCAAGTAGAAAAATAAGGACCACCTTTGATGGGAAGGTAACAGAGTTCCATGCACCTTTGGCGTATAGTCATGCCCGCCACCATGGAGACATCTTCAGACAGCGCTGGCTCTTCGGCTTTGAAACGGAGATGAGCACCGCCCTCTAGAGTCAGGAATGATTAGCACATGTGTGCGAGGGGAACCTTTACCTTACCTTTACCTTAAGATGGAGGGTGAATAAATTTGAGAGAGAAGGGTGGAGGGGATAAATAAGATAGACAGACCATAAAGGACTCCCCATTCCTTCATATCAAGCTGCAATTTTCCATGGCTGGACAAGTTATCTGGACACCCAGAACAGAAAATCCCCAAACCGTTTCTTGGTTGCAATAAAACTGCAGCGTTGAGACGTTTTTATCCACTGGGTAAAGTTTAAGAACAGCAGTTGCAAAAGTGATTGGCTGCTACTGGCCCAATCGTGGCTTCAGTCTGAACTGGAAACTAAGGACAAACATTAAACTACGAACCTACAAGCTGCTACAATTTCTACGGAAAGAACTGGTGATGGAATCCATGAAACACTTTCTTAAAAGTGATCCATGGCGGGAGTAGAGCTGTTTAAGAAATTATGGATCAGATCTGAACACAATCTGAAGCAACATGAAGCACAGCAACATTTTCCAAAAGCAAGTCGGAGAACAAATTGTTGATCCCCAGCGCACAGAGAGAGAGAAAGAGAGAGGGGGAAGAAAGAAAGAGAAAGAAAGAAAGAAAGAAAGAAAGAAAGAAAGAAAGAAAGAAAGAAAGAAAGGGGAGAGAGAGGGAGAGAGAGAGAAAGAGGGAGGGAGGGTGAGAGAGGGAGGGATAGAGAAAGAGAAGAAAGAGAGAGAAAGAAAGAGAGAGGGGGGAGAGAGAGAGAACGAAAGAAAGAAAGAAAGAAAGAAAGAAAGAAAGAAAGAAAGAAAGGGGAGAGAGAGGGAGAGAGAGAGAAAGAGGGAGGGAGGGAGAGAGAGGGAGGGATAGAGAAAGAGAAGAAAGAGAGAGAAAGAAAGAGAGAGGGGGGAGAGAGAGAGAACGAAAGAAAGAAAGAAAGAAAGAAAGAAAGAAAGAAAGAAAGAAAGAAAGAGAGAGAGGGGGGGAGAGAGAAAGAGAGAGGGGGAATGAGAGAGGGAGGGAGGGAGAGAGAGAGAGGGAGAAAGAGAAAGAGAGAGAGAGAGAAAGGAAGAGAGAGAAAGAGAGAGAGAAAGAGAAGAAAGAGAGAAGGAGAAAGAGAAAGAAAGAGAGAGAGAGAAAGGAAGAAAGAGAGAGAGAGAGGGAGGGAGAGAGAAAGAGAAGAAAGAGACAAAAAGAGAGAGAGGGGAGAGAGAGCGCGCGAAAGAAAGAAAGAGAGAGAGAGAAAGAGAGAGGGGGAGGGAGAGAGAGGGAGGGAGAGAGAGGGAGAAAGAGAAAGAGAGAGAGAGGAAGAGAGAGAGATAGAAAGAGGAGAAAGAGAGAGAGGGAGAAAGAGAAAGAAAGAAAGAGAGAGAGAGAGAGAGAGAGAAAGGAAGAAAAAAAGAGAGAAGGAGAGAGAAAAAGAGGGGGGGAGAGAGAGAGAGAGAGAGAGGGGAGGAGAGAGAGAGAGAGAGAGAGGGGAGGAGAGAGAGAGAGAGAGAGGGAGAGAGAGAGAGAGAGTCTCCAAACTCTGAACATGCAACTCGCCCTCATCATCATCAGATGAAATTGCAATAAAAACCAAACAATCAGCAGGCATCTTCATTTTAAAACTATAAATAAATCGAACCCCAAATCTAATGAGAATTGTTTTTTTCCACATTGCCGCCTTGTTGTGCTTTTTAACCCAGCAAGGCTCCACTTTCCAAAGGCTGGGATGCAGTTTATTAAACCATAAACCCTCTATGAGAGGGGATTAGTCAAGGAGGATCCAATTGACAAAATGCGGTTAGGTCCCCGCTGCTATTATGATCTGCATAATTCTCCATTCACTCGGCTAATGAATAACAAGCAGCCTTGTTACTGGCAAAAAAAAAACGGAGCTGGGAGAAGCACTCCGGAAGCCAAGATGGCGGAGACAAAGCTGCTCTTGTCATATTATTGATTTTGTGGGAAAAGAAACAAACATTTTTTTAAGGCAAAAAAAAAAAGTGAAGATTAAGAAAACGAGAGAGTAAAAAGAAAAAAGCCAGCGATAATTTTCTGGGTTAATAGAGCTCTTTAAAATAAAAACAGTAGGCTCGCCCAGCTGCTGAATGCCTACAAACGTTTTGTTTGCAAATAACAACTTTCTGGCAAGGATTATTGGTAATCCTCTGCAAATAAATAAATAAGTCGATGCAATCATGAGGAAACTCAGCCTGAGAAGAGAAGTGAGGCTAAGGCTTGGGTTGCCCAATTCATATACAAGTTTCTAGGCTTTAAAAGGCAAAGTAGGTGGGAGAGAGTTAGTCCTAAAGGTCCCAATCGGGGCTGGGCTTCAAAATTTTTAGCAAGGGGTTCTCTGCCTGGTTGCTGGGTGGGCGTGGCCATGGTGGGCGTGGCCTAGTCGGCCTCCTGCACCACGGCAGGGCGGGGTTTGCCCTCCCTGGGCTCCGGAGGCTTTCCTCAAACCTCTGGGAGGGTGAAAACGGCCTCCCCAGGCTCCGGAGGCTCTTCCTGAACATCTGGTAAACCTGTTTTTCACCCTCCCCGAGCCTCCGCACACGCCTTGCACTTACCTAACAGGCCGCGTGGGGACTTCTGGGAGGGGTGGGGCAGGGTGGGTGGGGCCAGCCAGGAGTGGGATTTGGGTATTCTCCGAACGGCACAGAATCTTAGCTAGAGGTTCTCCTGAACCCCTGCGAACCCCCAGCAGCCCACCCCTGTCTCAAGGAGCATCCATTAATTCCATTTGTACTCCACCTGAATCCACCAGACTCTCAGCAGTTGACCACCAATGGATGCAAGAGTGATACAATTCAACATCCACAGCAGAAATACCAAAAAAAAAAAGCCTAATACAATGGCTATGGGTATGGCTAATCTAGTGAAAAGAAGGACCAGGGGTGATATGTTCCAATATTTGAGTGGCTGCCACAAAGAAGAGGGGGAAGTCAACTTATTTTCCAAAGCACCAGAAGGCAAGACAAGAAACAATGGACGGAAGCTGGTCAAGGAGAGAAGCAACAGTTGCAGGAACTGGGTATGTCTAGTTTAATGAAAAGAAGGACTAGGGGAGACATTATAGCAGTCTTCCAATATCTCAGGGGCTTCCACAAAGAAGAGGGAGTCAAGCTATTCTCCAAAGCACCTGAGGGCAAGACAAGAAGCAATGGGTAGAAACTAATCAAGGAGAGAAGCAACTTAGAACTAAGGAGAAATTTCCTGACAGTTAGAATAATTAATCGGTGGAACAACTTGCCTCCAGAAGTTGAGGATGCTCCAACACTGGAAGTTTTTAAGAAGATGTTGGATAACCATCTGTCTGAAGTGGTGTAGGGTTTCCTGCCTAAGCAGGGGGTTGGACTAGAAGACCTCCAAGGTCCTTTCCAACTCTGTTATTCTATTCTATTCTATTCTATTCTATTCTATTCTATTCTATTCTATTCTATTCTATTCTATTCTATTCTATTCCATTCCATTCCATTCCATTCCATTCCATTCCATTCTGTTCTAGTTCCTTCTGTAATGTGAAGACCAAAGAAATCAATCCTGGCTGGAGAACAGTTATTCAGGTCCTAGAGCCAAGCCATATGGGACTTTTTAGGTTAAATATCACTCAGAAAGCTATTAGGAAGTCCATCCAGAATCTGGATAATGAACCTCCTGACATGTCTTCATTGTAAATTCTTCACTGAAAACGAGTCCGGTTATTAAAGCTTTGTGTCCATCTGCAGCTTTGTAAACTTCCCAGAAACTTCTTCTTTTGTTTTGTTTGCCCAATTCTCTTCTACGGCCTGACAGTTTTAGTTACACTTAACTAAGAGTATAAATATTTAAACAGCCATTAATTCTGCATCCAGAATTGATTGCCAGTTTCCATTCCCATTTACTATTAACCATGCCTGGGATTTGTTGATTTGCGTTTCATCTTGAAGCAAGTTGCTGTTATTTTAGCCCCTCGTTTCCCACTTGATCCCTTTCAGAGTTTCCCTAGCGTTCCGTGGGAAGTCTCTCTTTTTTCATGAATACCCAAATTCATCACTTCCTCATTATTATTATTAATCACCGCCCTATCTCGGGCGACAGTGATTTGTCAGCCTGAGGCTTTGGTGTCAGCCTGTCAGCTGGAGTGATGAGCCAACTTTCGAGAATCAATCAGTGCTCCTGTGAAGAAGACGCTTTGAGAGAAGGACAGGTTGCAACAAGCCACTCTACCTATGAGAATTTAGGACAAGCCGAGATTTAATCTCTGTTACGGAATCAACTTCTCTTGCCAGCTGGACTTCTCGGACGTCTTAGCCTTTGTCTTATACGCTTGAAAGGTAGAAGAAGTTCAAGGCAGTGGTGAAATCTAAAAAAAATTTCCTACCGGTTCTGTGGGCGTGGCTTGGTGGGTCATGTGACTGGGTGGGCGTGGCTATGTAGTCATGTGACGGGAGCGTCGAAAGACAGAAACTCACTTTAACAATGTCCTGCTGGAGCAGGGGGTTAGGCTAGATGACCTCCAGGTCCCTTCCAGACTTGGATTGCTGGGCTCTTTCAAGGTATCTTCCGAAGCTGTGTCTAGTGCTAGGTTTGTGGTCCTTCCTTCCTCTCCTTTTTCCCTCCCTCCCTCCCTCCCTTTCTTTTTCTTTCTTTCTTTCTTTCTTTCTTTCTTTCTTTCTTTCTTTCTTTCTTTCTTTCTCCCCTCCCTCCCTCTTTCTTTCTTTCTTTTTCTTTTGCAGCATCCCCCCACCCCCATTTTTGGCCTAGCAGGCTTCAGGGAAGCCTCCTGGGAGCAAAAATGGAAAAACCCCCCCCAATAGGTAGTTAAAAAAATGCTTTAAAAAGTTTTTTTAAAAAAAGTTCTGAGGATTGCGTGGCACAGCTGATTGTCACAGATGATTGTCGGAAGCTTTTTTTTTTTTTTTACTTTTTTAAAGCATTTTTTTACTACCTATTGCCCAAACGGATAGTAAAAATATGCTTTAAAAAAAGTTTGTTTTTTTTTAAAAAAAAGTCCAGACGATCAGCTGTGCCGTGGGATCATCGGAACCTTTTTTTTACTTTTTAAAGCATTTTTTTACTACCGGTTCGGGCGAACCGCCCCGAACCGGTAACATTTCACCCCGGTTCAAGGGCCTTCAAGGGTCTTTTGCACAGCAAATATGTGTTTAGGTACTGCCCATCATACTCTCAAGAGTGATTCTGGGCAGTGTACAGATAGTCCTAGACTTACAACAGTTCACTTAGTGACTGAAGTAACAATGGCACTGAAAAAAAGTGACTCATGACCATTTTTCATGGTTACGACCATCACGGTATCCCCACAGTCACGGGACTACCATTCGGATACTTGACGAGTGACTCACATTTATGACGGTTGCAGTGTCCCGGGGTCACGTCATCCCCTTTTTGCGACCTTCTGACAATCAAAGTCAAGGGGAAAGATTCAAGATTCATTTAACAGCCGTGTTACTCATTTAACAACTGCAGGGATTCGTTTAACAAAGATGACAAGGAAAGTCGTAAAATTCACTTAACAAATATCCCAGTTAGCAATGTAAATCTGGGGCTTCATTGCAGTCATAAGTCGAGGACTACCTGTACAGTTAAAAGAGCAGAATTAGAACAGAACTGTATTATTAGAGATCTAGAACCCTGTGTAGACCCTGAAAGCTTTAGGGGAGGCTGCTGTCAGGGTTCCAAGTAACACCCCCAACGAAAGAAAACTCCGAGGGTTGAGCTTCCTCAAAGTTCCATTTTATTAAGAGATGTCATATTGGCACATCTGGTAAAACCCGAATCTGAAAGCTTCCAGGTTTTCCCCACCCAAAGGAAAGTTCAAGTCCCTGCCCAGCACCCACAAGTCCATACCATGTCCAATCCAAGCACAGTCCCAGCTGGAGACGCCTCTCAGTTCCAGCCGTCCAGGTGCAGGGCAAGATGTCCTTGACTCCCTGAGAAAGGAATGTTATTGTGACTATATATCACCCTGACTCCATACAATCCCCCCTCCCAGTTTCCCACAGTAGTAAATGTGGCAGGCCTGAAGATCCAACGGAAAAAGATGGCTTCCAGGCCTGACAGCTCCTTGACCCCTTCAAAAGTTGCTTCTGAATTAAAATTGTTAATGTTCCACAAGATGAAAAACAATAAATGCATGAGGGGAAAAGTATATCCCTGGCATTTGATTAATTAATTAATCAAATGCCAGGGATATACTTTTCCCCTCATGCATTTATTATTTTTCATCTTATGGAACATTTAAGTCTCTCAGTCAAGGAAGTCAACCTAGTGTCCTTCAAATATGTTGCGTTGGGATTCAACGCCCAACATGTTTCATCCCAGGTCACACTATTTGAAACCAATATCAGTGTAAGTTCACAAGTTGACTCTCCAAGCTTTGCCATATAGTCACATAAATAAGTGGGCTTCCTTCCTTCGGTTACTCCTTGCCTGACCTTTTGCTGCTGCAGTTTTGTCCCTGAATATTGCTTCAAGAGCAGGGAGGAATTTTGGGGTCCTTGGTGCTCCCTGAGCTAGGTTGTTTTCTGAAGATGTTACCTAGGTGGGTCATGAAACGTTTGCAAGAAACCAACCCAGCTCAGAGAGCACCAAAGATCCCACAGTCCAGCCCAGAACTAGATACGTTCTGTTCTATCAGTAGGGAATGATGTCTGTTTGACATTACTAGTAAATCTTTAAATAAAAAGGTAACAGGTAAAGGTTTCCCTGCCCAGTCATTGTTGTGGCCCGTCAGCAGCCTGTGCAGCTAGTAGCTGATTCCGACAGCGAGGAGGCTGGTGTAGTGCTGCGCCAGCAGCCCGTGCAGCTGGCACTTGAGTCAGACAGGGAGGAGGATGGAGAAGATGTGGTGCCAGAGGCGGGGATTCAGCCAGGGCCTTCAGAACCTCCAGAAGCTCCCATAAGTGAAGAGGAAGAAGAGGAGGAGTCTCTTCTCGATGCACGGGCGCGTAGAGCTGCCAAAGGGCAGGAGTGGCTCCTCAGGAGGAAGTCTCCTCGAGAGTAAGGCTTGGGGCTAATTGGCAACTCCTTTAGCCTATTTAAGGAAGGACGACAACTGAGGCAATTTGCAGGGAACAACTTCGTTCACTCTCCTTCGTGTCCTGATCTTAGTTCTCTTATCAGTTTCCTGCAAATTGCTTCTGAGCTTTCTAACAACCATAGTAAGATTACGATTATTTATTCTTTGGATTCTTGTAGGCTGTTAAGAAAGTTAATTAACAGCCTTTATTTGTAAAAGACTGATTTAATTTAGTAAACTAAGGTTTGTACAGACTTTGTGTGTGCTGCATTTTTTGGGGTCCGTAGCTGGGGCAGAACAGTCATGTCTGACTTTCGGCGCAGTGTTCATCTGTTTCTTGGCCAAGGGAATCTGTGTTATCCAAAGACATTTTCCATGGTCATGTGGCTAGCATAGCTAGATACCAAAGGCACACGGAATGCTGCTACCTTCCCACCAAAGTGGTACCTATTTATCTACTCACAATCGCATGCTTTTGAACCGTTAGGTGGGCAGGAGCTGGAGCAAAGAACAGGAGCTCACCCCATTGCATGCTACTCAGGTCTCAGACCCAGGCTGTCAGCTTTCCAGCTCTTTCGAAGTTTCAAAATTCAGCATCTTTAAACACTGAGCCATCGCTCCCTCAAAAATCTTTAAACCCTTTCAATCAGTGGTGAAATCCAAAAATTTTTACTACTGGTTCTGTGAGTGTAGCTTGGTGGGCGTGGTGTGGCTTGGTGGGCATGGCTTAGTGGGCATGGCAGGAGAAGGATACTGCAAAATCTCCATTCCCACCCCACTCCTGGGGGAAGGATACTGCAAAATCCCCATTCCCTCCCCACTCCTGGGGGAAGGATACTGCAAAATCCCCATTCCCTCCCCACTCCTGGGGGAAGGATACTGCAAAATCCCCATTCCCTCCCCACTCCTGGGGAAAGGATACTGCAAAATCTCCATTCCCACCCCACTCTGGGGCCAGCCAGAGGTGGTATTTCCCGGTTCTCCAAACTACTCAAAATTTCTGCTACTGGTTCTCCAGAACCTGTCAGAACCTGCTGGATTTCACCCCTACTTTCAATCAGTGGTGGGATTCAGCCGGTTCTCTCCAGATCACGCGAACCAGTAGCGGCTACTACGGGAGGCTCCGCTCACCTGCCTGGATGTAATGCGTGACTACTGCACATGCACAGAAGGCCGTGCACATGTGCAGAGGTGGCACGTGCGAGCGAAGCAAGCGCGTGCGCTCACATTTGTGAACCGGTAGGGAAGGTAAGTGAATCCCACCTCTGCTTTCCATGCTTTGCAACAAGTCCAATTCTCCATTTTTTAAATATGCAAGAGAGCAGTGACTGATCTGTATCTCAGCTCCCTGCCTGGTACTGAAGCCTATTCCGCATGCTTCTTTTAACCTTTCTGAAGTACACTATTGATTGACTGATGTGTCTCCCGCCTTAATTATTTTTTTTTACAAATAACTCAAGGTGGTGAACAGTGGTGAACTCCATATTTTTTTACTGCGGTTCAGTGGGCATGGCTTGGTGGGCGTGGCATGGGAAAGATACTGCAAAATCTCCATTCCCACCCCACTCTGGGGCCAGCCAGAGGTGGTATTTGCTGGTTCTCTGAACTACTCAAAATTTCCGCTACCGATTCTCCAGAACCTGCTGGATTTCACCCCTGGTGGTGAGCATATCCAAATATTTTCCTTCTCCTATTTTCCCCACAGCGACAATCCTGTGAGGTGGGCTGGGCTAAGAGGAAGTGGCTGGCTCAAAGTCGCCCAACTGTCTTTCATGGCTAAGGTGGGACGTGAGCTCACGATCTCCCACTTTCTAGTCTGGTGCCTTAACTACTAGACTGAACTGACTCTCTCCATTGCGAGCGACTCTGGTTGATGGGCCCCTGGATTTTAATCAAGAACAAAGCCTAACTCTGCTCATCCTTTCTCAGTGTCACCCTCTCACCTGTCGTTCCCACTTCATGCTGTCCGTACAAAAAAAAAAACACTGCCCATCGCTACATTCATAAAGGGCTGCCAAATTCACAGCTTGTAACGGTTTCAAATTAATCTCTTTTTAATTGGTCTCCTTTCCAGGCAGTGTACAATCAATAGCTCCCAGCAGGATCCCCAATTCATCCTGGTAAGAAAATCCACCCCCCCACCACCACCCCCGTTCCATTACCTAAGCCACCATCTTCTTCTCCAACAATTTTTGTCTTCCCTTGCGCTGTGGAATTTAAAACACCCAGCTGTCCTCCTCAGCGCAAAACGAAGTCATTTGTCATTTCAGGTGTCAGCCTCAAAATGACATTTCAGATACCTTGTCATTTCTTTCCACATCTTGCCGGAGTCTCAGGTTGAAAATCACTTTTAGCATAAGAAATGGTTGCTCAGACATTGTATTAAAGAGAGAGGAGAGAGAGAGGGAGGGAGAGATGAGAGAGAGAGAGAGAAAAAGAGTAAGAGAGAGAGAGGGAAAGGGAGGAAGGGAGGGAGAGAGAGGGGGAGGGAGAGAGAGGGAGGGAGAGAGAGATGAGAGAGAAAGAAAGAGAGTGAGAGAGAGAGGGAAAGGGAGGGAGGGAGAGAGAGAGGGAGAGAGAGAAAGGGAGGGAGAGAGAGATGAGAGAGAGAGAGAAAAAGAGAGAGATAGAGGGAAAGGGAGGAGGGAGGGAGAGAGAGAGGGAGGGAGAGAGAGAGAGGAGAGAGAGAAAGGGAGGGAGGGAGAGAGGGGGGAAGGGAGAGAGAGAGAAAAAGAGAGTGAGAGGAGAGAGAGAGGGAAAGGGAGGGAGGGAGAGAGAGGAGCGAGAGAGAGGGAGTGAGAGAGAGAGAGAGGAGAGAGAGAAAGAGAGAGGGAAAGAGAGAGGGAAAGGGAGGGAGAGAGAGGGGAAGGGAGAGAGAGAGAAAGAGAGCGAGAGAGAGAGGAGAGAGAGAGGGAAATGGAGGGAGGAAGAGGGGGAGGGAGGGAGGGAGAGAGAGAGGAGAGAGAGAAAGAGAGCGAGAGAGAGAGAGGAGAGAGAGAAAGGGAGGGAGGGAGAGGGGAGGGAGGGAGAGAGAGAGGAGAGAGAGAGGGAAATGGAGGGAGGAAGAGGGGGAGGGAGGGAGGGAGAGAGAGAGGAGAGAGAGAAAGAGAGCGAGAGAGAGAGAGGAGAGAGAGAAAGGGAGGGAGGGAGAGGGGAGGGAGGGAGAGAGAGAGAAAGAGAGAGAGAGAGAGGAGAGAGAGAAAGGGAGGGAGGGAGAGGGGAGGGAGGGAGAGAGAGAGGAGAGAGAGAGGGAGAGGGGGAAAGAGGGAAGGAGGGGGGAGAGAGGAGAGAGAGAGACACACAGAGAGTGAGAACAGCTTACTTCTTCCCAAAAATTGAAAAAAAACCTCCCAAAGGAATGATAGCTAAAGAAATTTAGCTATCCATCCAGCATTCTTGTTGAGGCTCAAATCCATGCCGAGTGCTTCAAATGGTGTCAGCTTTCTCCAAGATACGCTGTATCACACATATCGTAATCACCAGAGTAATTACAGAACTCCAAAAAACATTTTAAAACATGCTCCTGATTTTACAGATTGGGTCTTGAACATAAAGATTGCTCTATTTATTACAGCGCAGGGACGACCCAGGATCAGCCTAAAAATTGGTTGGTTGGGGTTTATCATTCTTCGAGGAACAAGAAATTGCTCGGAAGCTTCAGCAGAAAAGCAGGCTAGCCATCATTTTAAAAGACAGCAATAAGTACAGAATCATGTCAAATGAAAGGCTTACAATATTTATTTTTTTTAATGTCCCAGTCAAATGATTGTGGTTTGGGAAAAGATCTGATTAAAATGTACATCTACCAATGACACAGTCTTTGCAGCGTGGAAATGAAGAAAGCAACAGAGGAAATGATAGTCCTATATACCCGTATTTTTCAGAGTATAAGACGCACCGGAGTATAAAATGCACCTTAGTTTTTGGGGAGGAAAATAAGAAAAAAGCTGATTGGCAGGTGGATCGGCCTCTGGAATACCCCCAATCAGCTGTTCCCAGAGGTGAATTTTAGCAACAGTTTCCTTGGTTGTGAGCTCTGTGCCTTGCTTTTTTTTCTGCCTCTGAAAGCCTCCGAAACAGAGCTTCAGAAAAAAAAGCCCCTGAAGCTCTGTTTGGAGGCTTCTTTTCTGAAGCTTTGTTTCTGATGCTTTTTTGCAGCCTCTGAAACCTCCTTTGAGAAACTGGGTGGGGCTACATTCGGAGTATAAGACACATCCAGATTTTCACCCTCTTTTTTTTGGGAAAAAGGTGTGTCTTATATTCCGAAAAATATGGTAAGTCTTTGCCTTATGACCAGAAGGGAGCCCAAAATTTCTGTTGCTAAGTGAGGCGTTTGTTAAGTGAGTTTTGTCTCCTTTTACAACCTTTCTTGCCACAGTTGTTAAGCGAAACCCTGCAGTTGTTAAGTTAGTAACATGGCTGTTAAGTGAATCTGGCTTCCCCATTTGGACTTTACTTGTCAGAAAGTCGCAAAAAGGGATCACATGACCCCGGGACACCGTAGCTGTCATAAATATGAATCAGTTGCCGAGGTGTCTTGCATTTCGATCATGTGACCAGGGGAATTCCCCAAGGGTTGCAATTGTGAAAAACAGCCATCACTCCCTTTTTTCAGTGCCCGTAACTTTGAATGGTGAACTTAATGAACTGTCGAAAAGTCAAGGACTACCTGTATTTTATACTTACTGAATGCAGCTTCTCCAAATGATCCCTGCTCAGAGTGCTGGGTATTGTAGTGGCTAGTTTCAGTAAGAGTAAATGCTACTGGGAGAGGAGTGAGTGGTGTTTTCACACTCCCAACGTGAGTAGCATTAACCCTGTCTGGAAAGAAAAACGGATCTTTTTGCCACGGACACCGCCAAGCTTCTTGTGATGCTTCTCTTAAAACCCAACAAAAGTTGCCAACTGAAGAAATGAAAGAGATCGTTAAAAGACATTTAATGGAATAACAGAATATCAAAGTTGCAAGGGACCTTGGAAGTCTTCTAGCCCAACCCTCTACTCAAGCCTTGGTAGTACAGTGGTCTAAGGCACCCTGTTATTAAGCTGGTTATTAAGACAGCTGCCTGCAATTACTGCAGGTTCGAATCTTGCCAAGGCTCAAGGTTGACTCAGCCTTCCATCCTTTCTAAGATAGGTAAATTGAGGACCCAGTTGTGGGGGCAATAAGCTGACTTTGTATAAAATATACAAAAGGATGAAGGCTATTGCTGAGCACATTGTAAGCCGCCCTGAGTCTCCGGAGAAGGGCGGCATATAAATCAAATTTAAAAAAAAAAAAAGCAGGAAATTCTACACCCATTTCAGACAAGTAGCTGTCCAATTTCTTCTTAAAACCTCCAGTGATGGAGCACCGACATCTTCTGGAGGAACGTCGTTCCACTGATTAATTGTTCTATCAGGAAATTCCTTCTTAGTTCTAGGTCCGTCCTCTCCTTCATTAGAATTGATTTGCTCTTCTACCAATCAGAGGAAGGAAATGAAATGGGTTCTAATTTTTCACTCTAAGACAGAGCTGGGAAAACAAAGAGATGATCTGCAGGCGGCTAACACAGCTGAAGGTCATTTGTAGCCATGCCATCTCATCTGGTCTCAGGATAGAAGCCAGGAGACTGAGAGTTCTAGTCCCACCTTAGGCAAGAAAGCTGGCTTTGGGCCAGTCACCAGGAGATTGTGAATCCTAGTCCCACTTTAGGAGTAAAAGCCAGCTGGGTGATTTGGGGGCCTGTCTCTCTCTCTCAGTCCAACCCACTCACAAAATTATTGATGTGGAGAAAATAGGCAGAGGAAGGAGCATTAGGTATGTTCACCATCTTGAGTTATTTATAAAAAATAATAAAGGCAGGAGATAGGCAGGCAGGCAGGCAGGCAGACAGACAGACAGACAGATAGATAGATGACAGATGATAAATAGATGGGTAGATAGATATATGATAGACAGATGGATAGATGATAGATGATAGATGGATGGATGGATGGATGGATGGATGGATGGATGGATGGATAGATGGATGGATGGATGGACGGACAGACAGACAGACAGATAGATACATAGATAGATAGGCAGTTAGGCAGGCAGATGGATAGACAGATGGATAGATAGATGGATAGACAGATGGATGGATAGAGGATATGGATGGATGAATAGATAAATGATAGAGATGGATATATGATAGATAGATGGATAGATGATGGATGGATGGATGGATGGATGGATGGATGGATGGATGGATGGACGGACAGATGGACAGACAGACGGACAGAAAGATACATAAATAGGTAGATAGATAGGTAGGCAGGCAGACAGGCAGATGGATAAACAGATGGACAGATAGATGATAGATAGACAGACAGACAGACGGATAGCTGGATGGATGGACGGACAGACAGACAAGATGGGCAGGCAGATGGATAGACAGATGGACGGATAGATGATAGATGGATGGATAGATGATAGAGATGGATAGATATCTAGTTAGCTAGACAGACAGACAGACGGATAGATAGTTAGATAGATAGATAGATAGATAGATAGATAGATAGATAGATAGATAGATAGATAGATAGATGATGGATGGATGGATAGATAGATAGATAGACAGGCAGACAGATCATATTTGCAAATGTCTATTCAATCCAGATGTATCCAGTTAAACTCTCTAAATACTCAAAACTGCTAATCTGTACTCGATTATGCTATGATTTGCTTAAAATTTTATAGGCTGGGTTTATATAACCCAATAGCTTGTGGCTTACCCTTCACACAGCACACTAGGTCAAAATCAAACTACACAACAGCTTAATATAAAAACAGCAAGTCCTTCCTTTGAAGGGAAGGCAAAACTAGACAAACCTCTGACCTTCAGTCACTAGATGCGAGTCTTTTTTTCTGGGGTTTTCAGCCACGTTTCTCTCCTCCTGCATGCTACAGTGCAGAAATCTTGCGTCTTAATATATGTTCCTCCAAGCCTAAAAAACGAAATGAAAAAAGAAAACACCTGGAGAATCTTTTATGGACCAGCCAAGAAAATCCCCTTCTTTTCCCACAAACATCTCAATTTTCACTCCCAAATGTACAGATTGCTTTCAGAAGCTTGCTAAAGGTATCTTCTCTTATGGGAATGACAATTTCTTTTCTTTTTAGGAGAATGATGCTCAGTTTAACCTTCACCTGTTGGGAAATAAAACATAAGGGAATTTCCATACAAGATTGCATCATGTGTTCCTACTGCTGCTAATAACTGCAAAAAAAAAAAAAAAGAAAAGAAAAAAGAAAGAAAAAGAAAAAGAAAAAGAAGGAAGAAATGAAGGAAGGCTCTTAATAAGGTCCCTAGGAGATCTGCAGAAGTCCCCACTTGGGAATTTTACTGGCCTGGTAGATCACGAGAGATCCTTAAGGGAGTTTTGTCAGTTTTAAGTTGTGATGTGAACAAGTGAGGTTTTATTTCTGGTGTTTGAATAGGACTAGAGAGGCATCCAGATGCTGGTGACCACGTTTTGAAGTGGGGCATTTTTGAAGTGACCTTGTCCAAGCTTGAAAAAGCTAAGAAGAATTGGAAAGGAGGCCACACAGAAAAAAAGGGAACATATCCTGAGTTAATAGAAGTGAATATTTGTAGCTCGGTGTAGAGCTGGTGGGATCTTTGGTGTTCTCTGAGCTTGGTTGTTTGTTTGCAGATGTTTCACTGCCCAACTAGGTAATCTGGGTAATCTGAACTAATCTTCAGTTCAGTGCTAAAAAGGAGTGTGGTTGGAGGACGAGGGAGGGAGGAGGAAGAGGCGGGGGAGGGGGAGGGAAGGGAGGACAAAGACTCTGGGGCAGGGAGTCAGCAACCTGCGGCTCTGGAGTCGCATGTGGCTCTTTCACCCCTCTGCTGCAGCTCCGTCACTCAAAATATATGTCACAATCGCCAGTGTGCAACACCCACCGGCACGTGATTTATTGAGCTTTTTAACCCCCGGTAGAGGCCAACCATGAATAAATCAAAGAAAAGAAAAGTTTCAGAAGAAAACAGAATGTTTAATTTAACTACATATGCTAGTTTTGTGGCCGCTCAAGAAATATGGTTTTTGTGGCTCCCGGTGTTTTCTTTTCTGTGGGAAACAGGTCCAAATGGCTCTTTGAGTGTTTAAGGTTGCAGACCCCTGCTCTGGAGTTTTTGGTGCTCTCTGAGCTTGGTTGTTTTCATGCAGACATTTCACTACCCAACTAGATACCATCATCAGTGCTAGGAGGGTGTGGGGTCATCCAGTTATCCCACTGAGGACTACCCATATTATTTTGATTAAAGAAAAGAATATAAGTACTTTTATTTCCACATGGAGACCACTTCTGAACTTTGTGCTTGAAGTGGAAAAGAATGAAACTTTGATTTTGGCTTTTTTTACCAGTTAGATTGATAGATCTTTATAGAAATGGCTTGTTCACCTTATTATGAAAAAACAAAAAAGTGGTGATTTGCTGTTAATAGCAATAGCACTTAGACTTATATACCGCTTTACTACTCTCTCTAAGCGATTTCAAGTCAGCATCTTTGGCCCCAACAAGCTGGGTCCTCATTTTACCCACCTCGGAAGGATGGAAGGCTGAGTCAACCTTGAGCCTGGTGAGATTCGAACTGAATTCGGCAGAAGGTGCCTGCAGTACTGCACTCACTGCGCCACCCTGGCGAATGCCTTATTTTACTGCAACCGAGAGAGTCGGAAATCAATGTTTCTTTTTCTTTTTTCTTATCTTCCTTCGCTTCTCTTCCTCCTCTTCCTCCTCACCGTTTTCCTATTGACTTTCCTATTTTGCATCTTATTTTATAACCCAATAAAAATGTTAAAACTTGAGGACTACCCATATGATATAACACATGGAGAGATCCACAGTTGACAAACCAGGTAGATTAAAGTTGAACCCAGACAAAACAAAGATAACAGTGTGAACTATTCATGTTCAAAGCTTTAGCTGCCACCTTCCCCAATTTTCATCTTTGATGACAATTTCAGTCCATGTTTTGAGGGTATTTGAAATTGATGATCAAATGGGGATGGATTTCCAAGTTTTCTTCTGCATTTCTGTAAAACTAGGGATTCCCCTAAAAGTCCTGCTCACAACGGAGACATTTGCTAGAGCAGAACTGCTGAGAAACCAATTTCAGCACAACATGAGCAGAAACTTCTTTGACTTACAAGGTCCCAAAATACACTTGAGTCACCAGAATGCCAAAGAGAGAGACTCAAGACGAGGCTTGCAAAAAAGCAGATTTTATTTATGGCCAAAAACAAAATACTGGGTGGAACTATATCCAGAACATACAGATACAATGCATGCGAGGAAATAGCCACACCTTGGGGAAGGTATGGCGTCCTTTTATACCCTCAGAGACGACAGCTTACTACCCAATTCTGGCCTCCTAATTTAGGTTTGTGTATTCCTTGTTGCCCTGCAAGGGGGAATAGAAACTTCCCAATTAGTTTTATCTTAAGCATTTCTTTGTTTACTCAATTGGCCACTTAGTCCCCTGGCTCTGGAAGACAGCAGTTTATCCAGATCAAACATAAATTAGGGCTGAGGTGTAAATTATCCCTTTGTTGATCGCTGTAGTTTCAACTGAGATATGTACCATGCTTTTAGATAGCACTGAAAGAAGATTGATATGAGTTCAGGTCAAATGAAGAGAAGCCTTGGTAGTACAGTGGTCTAAAGCACCCTGTTATTAAGACCAGCTGCCTGCAATTACTGCAGGTTCGAATCTCGCCAGGCTCAAGGTTGACTCAGCCTTCCATCCTTTCTAAGGTAGGTAAATTGAGGACCCAGTTGTGGGGGCAATAAGCTGACTTTGTATAAATATACAAAAGGATGAAGGCTATTGCTTAGCACATTGTAAGCCGCCCTGAGTCTCCGGAGAAGGGCGGCATATAAATCAAATTAAATAAATAAATAAATAAATAAATAAATAAATAAATAAATATGGCAGGGGCATACGTTTGACAAATACCAGATACATTACATAACAGAATATGTTTGTTACAGGAGATACAAATATAAAGGCATAATATATGTGATACAAATACAAATAAGAGCCTTGATAGTACAGTGGTTTAGTGCACCCTGTTATTAACACAGCTGCCTGCAATTTCTGCTGGTTCGAATCTCTCCAAGGCTCAAGGTTGACTTAGCCTTCCATCCTTTCTAAGGTGGGTAAAATGAGGACCCGGTTTGTGGGGGCAATAAGCTGACTTTGTATAAAATATACAAAAGAATGAAGGCTATTGCTTAACGCATTGTAAGCTGCCCTGAGTCTCTGGAGAAGGGCGGCATGTAAATCAAATTAAAAAAAAAATAAAATACAAAGGCATATATGTATTACAGGAACCTAATGGTTACAGAATCTAGTATACCAGTATATCATATTCTATTCTAGTATTATTTATTATATCCTTATTATTGTTTCCCTTCAGAATGTTAGCAACTGCTCGTCAGTGGAAAGGCCTGCCTTGGGTGATAAGGTGATGGAGACACTTTAGTAGAAGTATTAAGCTGAGGATGAAGGCGAAGGATAAAACTGGACAAAAGCCTGTAGAGATTCTCAGTCATCCAGGTCATGGTTGTCCCAAAGGTGCTTTTTCAGGAGGCAACTGGACTTTCTTGTTTTTTTTTTCTTTTGAAGATGTTTCACTTCTCATCCAAGAAGCTTCTTGGATGAGAAGAGAAGGATGACCCCTACATAACCCCTTGGGTCATAGCTGGCTCTATAGGCAAGAAGAAATACAAATCCTAGGTCAGTGATGGTTAACCTTTTTGGCACCGAGTGCCAAAAAAGGAGTGCATGCGCACACGCACGGCACCAAGTGCCATAAAGGGAGCACACACACGAGCGCACTCATCAAGGCCGCAACCAGGAAGAAGAGCTGCCCAGGGGACATGCCCACATCGGATAAGGTACTTCCAGTTTATGGCACTGCCGCATGCACAAAGGCCAGCTGATCGTCGAGTGTGCACGCGTGCCAGAAACCAGGAAGAGGAACGGGCGACACCACACATGCCAGGCAACATGGCTCCACATGCCACTTTGGGCATGCGTGCCATAGGTTCGCCATCACGGACTTAGGTGTTTGTTGCTTATCTGGAGTTTCTGCCTGACCCAGTCTTTCTGAATGGATTACCAAACCTGCATTTCTAAAAGCCAAGTCACGCCCACAGAATCGGTAGTAAAAAAAAAAAAAAAACTGGATTTCACCACTGATTTTGGTGAACCTTACATTAGCTTATTAGTTACCTTGACCATCACTAAGTGTTGCATCCTTTTTTATTCTCGATGAACCCATTTTATTCTCCTTATGTACACTGAGAGCATATATACACCAAAGACAAATCCCTTGTGTGTCCCTCCAATCACACTCGGCCAATAAAGAAATTCTATTCCATTCTCCTCCAAGACAGCTTCTCAGAATTTACGGGACCGCCTGCTGCCGCAAACGGCCTCCCACCGGCTGGTACGGTCTCAGAGAGAGGGGCTCCTCCGGGTGCCATCGGCCAAACAATGTTGGCTGGCGGCCCCCAGGGGGAGAGCCTTCTCTGTGGGGGCATCTACTATCTAGAACGAGCTCCCCCTGGAGATACGGAGGATCCCGGATCTACGCACCTTCCGCCGCGCTCTCAAGACCTTTTTATTTCACAAGGCTGGTCTGGCCTAACCTCTCCCATTCTCTTTTTAATGTAAATTTTAATGTAAATTTTAATTTGTTCTTAACCTGGGGTTTTAAATTTGTCTTGGGCTAAATTGATTTAATTCGATTTTACTTCTGCTCTTAAATTTTTGTATTCTATGTGTTTTATCTTGTGCCTGTTCACCGCCCTGAGTCCTTTGGGAGTAGGGCGGTATATAAATCAAATCTAAATGTTGTGGAATGATGAGACCAAAGCAACATTCCTAGGTCAGTCAGAGACAGTTCATTGTGCAAGGTTCAGAGCCAATTTTTTACATGAAGCTTTGAACAAAGAGAGAATTATTATTATTATTCAGTGAGATCATACATTTTCCATATATGGTTAATCATGAGATCATACATCCGATTTTCCCTATATGGTTACATACACTGGATAGTAAGTTCATCTAATTACTTAAAGCATTAATCTTAGTTTACAAAATTATCTTAGCCACACAACTTTTCTTAAGTGCTCGGAGTTGCTAATGGGAGAGTTACTACTGTCCTTGGGTAAATTTATTGGATTAAGTAACTCTTTGTAACATATAGGTCTTTGTGTCATTCAGTGAGGTCACTCAGATGTTTTTCCATATGGCAGTCCTTTCGTGACATCTAGGTCTTGTCAGAAGATATATTACCACTTAATGAGGTTTAACTGTTTGTTAATGTAATTTCCAACAAGCACTTTCCTCTCTTGAAATAATGTGAATAGAGAGGTTCTCTCAGAGTTCATGTATTTGACTCTGTATGATTCCTATTTTATTCACATTATTTCTTATTTGCTATATTTACCTCAAAATGAAAACGAAATGAAAATGAACCCAAGAAGCTTCCTGCAGGAGAAAGCGAAACGTTTTAAAAGGGGGGAAAAAAACCAAGCCAAGAAAGTCCACAGGACTTTCATATTTTATTTTAATCAAATAGAGATATCATATAAAAATATCTTTTTTTTAAAGGAACTCAGAAGGCAGAAGCAGCCCAGAAGAGCTGGGGAAGGGGAGAAGGGAGTGGGGGGGGGATCACAAGCCCAACGCCGCCGAGCCGTGGGATCCTTCGGCGGCGCGGAGCCTCGATCGCCAGGTGGCACTGCGATTTCCCCGACCCGCCTGGGTTACGCTTCCCTCTTGGTAAAAGCTCTTTAGCAACCGGGGAAAAGGGCCGGCCAAGCGAGAGGCCGGGAAGGCTTTGCAAAGCTCCAGCCCCGGCAGGCTTGCAAAAAATAAAAAAAAGGGCCCGGCTTTTTTGCACATTGCAAAATAATAATAATTATTATTATTATTATTTTTTGCAAGACCCTATGCGCTCTAGCCGCGCGCGCGCGCGTGCGTAAAGAGAGAGAGACCCGGGGATGCGATGACGCGGCGCGAGGACTGGGGTGGGGGAAGCCCCACGCGCGTGGGAGGAGCGTCAGAAAAGCCTCTTCCCCCCACCCCCCCCACCCCCTTCCTTCCTTCTCCCTCGCTTTGCAAACGGGACGCTGGGGGCTGAGTTGAGCCGCTCGGCGGGTCGCATTTTGATTGTTTATATTTTTGGCTGACATTGTTTTTTTCCACCCACCCAGCTTTTTTTATTATTATTATTAATTATTATTATTATATTTGCATGTTGCATTTTTTTTTTTTTGCATCGTTGAAAGAGGCGGCCGATTGCCCGTTTTGGCTGCTTGGCGGGACGTGGGGGTGGGGGGGGGTGGGGAGAAACAAAACAAAACAACAACAAAAACTCGAGAGGGTTTGCAAACGCTGAGAGTGGCCTGCAAGGAACGCTTTGCTGAGCTTGGCAAGGGAGCCTGGTGTAGGGAGCTAGCTGGGGGGTAGTAGGGGTGGGGGTGGATTTGAACCCGTCCTGTTGCAAAATCCCAGGGTGCAAGAAGAGCCCAAACCCGGCTTGCAAAGTGCAGAGACCCCCGTAGAGCGAGAGAGGTGGGCAGATGGGTTTTATGAACGCATCTCTTAATCCTGCGTGCAAACTCCACCTATGGACAGCAGCAGCCTTGTGATTTTAAAGCAAAAAAAAGAGAGCAGTGATTAAGGTTAGGGACCAAAGATGCTGAGGATGCCAGAACCAGGTGTGGGACTGGGCGACCTGGCCGGCAGTAGGAAGCTGATGGCCTTAGGGGCTCTGGTGGGCTGGTTGCTAGTGGTCCACTTACTGGTCAACGTCTGGTTGCTCTGCATCTTATCGGGGTTGTTGGCCTTATTGGGAGCCTGGTTGGGCTCCCAGGTGGTGGTCGGCACCAGCCACAGAATTCACCTAGAGAGGTTCCTTCCCCTCGAAGGTTGCCCTCCGAATCCCGAATCGGAGAGAGATTTGGAGGAAGAGATCCGGAATATTATTCAAAAGATCATTCGGGATTTCGTCTCTTCTTGGTACCGGGCGGTAAACCGCGAGCAGAACTTTGAGAAGGAAGTGGAGAAAGCCATGATGGGGTTGGCTTTGGAGCTGCAGAAGAGGATGCTTCTGGTGGACAAGAAGGCCTTGACCCAAAGGGTGCTCCTCCTGGCTGGGTGCCACCTTCAGGCCTACAAGAAGGTCCAGGAGAAATGGAAGGAGGCTGAGAGCCTGGGAGAGCCTTCTGAGGAAGCCACTAGATTGTGGCAAGCCTACTGTGAATTCTCACAACCTCATTTGGCGGTTCAGAGTCCTACACATCAAGTGGAATATACCAGGCACGTGGTGGACTTGCTACTAAGGGTCTTGGTGCCCGAGCCCCATCTGGAAAGCAGGACTGGGCGCTTTGTGGTGGTGGAGCTCGTGACTTGCAACGTGTTGATGCCCATGATCAACAAAATGGCGGATCCCGACTGGCTCAACCAGCTGTTGATTGACCTTTTCTCCTGGAAGACCGCTGGCACCGTCGAGATCGTAGAGACTTCCTCGGAACTATTGGCCGCCTCCTCAAGCCAGCCCGTGGTGACCGGTGTATTGCCCCCAGACCTTCAGCCAGAAATGGCTACCGAGGGTGATAAAACCGTACAGAGGGATTCTGAACCTTTCAACAAGAATGTAGTAGATAGCTTGGAGGACTTCCTGATAGAGGGGAAGGAGCCCGTTGACAGAGCGCTGAGTACCCCCATAAATGAGAAAGACGATGGGAGCATGCCTGCGCCCTTGCTTCACCCGGGTACCCTTGGGTCCTTCTTCCCCAGTGGAGACTTGGAAGTTGAGTCCCCCATGTCTGATGTGGGGAAGGACTCTAGCTCCTTGATCGTCGTGTCTGCAGAAGAACTCTTCACTAGCTCCCTCCTTGATTTGGAAGGGCCTCTTGACGTGGATCCAGAAGACAGTTTGGGAGAGAAAGACAGGTGTGCGGAGGACATTGGTGAGGGCTTCCCCTCTGAAGCCAACCTCCAGGCTACCTCCCTCGGGCCGTGTCCTGACATCCACATACAGCCCGTTGCTGAAGACACCTTAGCTTCTTTGACTGATCTTTTGGAGGACCCGGAGAAGACCTTCTTGAGAAGGCCATCCTGCTTGGTGAAAGAGCTGGAGCCACCTGGGAGCTTGGCACACAGCCCTCAAGATCTGGCCCAACTGCCCAGTCTGCTTTCTTCTTCCCCCACTGCCCCGATGGGCACTTTCAGCTTTGAGCCACTCAGTCCTGATGGGCCCGTCATCATCCAGAATCTGCGTATTACAGGAACAATCATTGCTCGAGAGCACAGTGGGACAGGGTTTCATCCTTACACCTTGTACACCGTAAAGGTAATCCTGGCTCCCTCCTTCCCTGCCTCCCTCCTTCTCATTCCTATCTTCCTTCCTTTCCTTCCTTCCTTCCTTCCTTCCTTCCCTGCCTCCCTCCCTCCTTCTCATTCCCATCTTCCTTCCTTTCCTTCCTTCCTTCCCTGCCTCCCTCCCTCCTTCTCATTCCCATCTCCTTCTTATTCACTCCTTCCTTCCTTTCCTTCCCTCCCTCCCTCTCATTCCCATCTCCTCCCTCCCTCCTTCTGATTCCCATCTTCCTTCCTTCCTTCCTTCCTTCCTTCCTTCCCTGCCTCTCTCCTTCTGATTCCCATCTCCTTCCTCCCTCCCTCCTTCTGATCCCCATCTTTCCTTCCTTCCTTCCTTCCTTCCTTCCTTCCTTCCTTCCTTCCTTCCTTCCTTCCTTCCTTTATCTTTATCTTTATCTTTATCTTTATCTTTATCTTTATCTTATCTTTTATCTTTTATTAGATTTGTATACCGCCCTTCTCCTTTCGGACTCAGGGCAGTGAACAGCCAAAATAAAAACATTTATACACAAAAGTTAAAATAATTTTTAAAAATAATTAAATAAAATTTGGCCCATAATTTAAAACATCCTTCCTTCCTTCCTTCCTTCCTTCCTTCCTTCCTTCCTTCCTTCCTTCCTTCCTTCCTTCCCTACCTCTCTCCTTCTGATTCCCATCTCCTCCCTCCCTCCATCTTCTGATTCCTATCTTCCTTCCTTCCTCCCTCCCTCCCTGCCTCCTTCTCATTCCCATCTCCTTCTTTCCTTCCTTCCCTCACTGCCTGCCTCTCTCCCTCCTTCTCCCATCTCCTTCCTTCCTTCCCTCCCTGCCTGCCTGCCTCCCTCCTTCTCATTCCCCATCTCCTTCCTTCCTTCCTTCCTACCTACCTACCAACCATCCGTGTTACTTTTCATCATTACTTTTCACTGACCATTCTGAATTGCCAACAGAGTCAGACCATCTCTTGAAGTCAAGTCCAGCTTTAGACCATTGTACATGCTTTAGTTTGACAAACGGTCGGCTACTTCCTCACTGATGGTGGCAATTTTCTACTTCTTCTTCTTCCCATAGTATGACACCACATTAGACAGTGACAGCACTAACAGCCTCCAGCAAATCGCATACCATACGGTGAACCGAAGATACCGCGAGTTCTTGAACCTGCAAACCAGGCTGGAAGAGAAACCAGATCTACGGAAGTTCATAAAAAGTTAGTCCTGAATTCTCTTTTCTGCAGAATCTTGTTATAGGCAAAGTGGGAGTTAATTAAGTTAATGTAGAATGTCTACATTCGTGTGTTTTTTTCCCCCCCTTTCTCTTCCCTTTTTCTCTCTACTGGCAATTATAGTTGATTATTTATTTATTCCGTATGGTGTAGCAAATGCAACAGGGTGCATAAAACAACATATAAAATGTGTATTAAAATACACATGGTTTATATTGTGATAGATGTTACGGTTAAATAAGGGACAACAGATTAAATGAACTATCTGCAAAATCTCTGGACATATTCTCAATGGCATAGGAGGCTTTGAGGAACATACTTCTTGCCAGAAAAGTGGAATAAAAGCAGATTAAGGCGTAGTTAGACTAGCTCTGTGTCTAACCCATAATCACTTTTCACAAGATCCGTTTTAGTTTGAAACACAGTTCTCTCTGGCACTTAATCCAGTACAGGCAGTCCTCAATTTACGACTGTCAAGTTTCCGAAAGATGCCCTAATTAATTCATGAGCCATGATCCAAACTTCAAAGGAAATACAGTCATTTATTAGGAGCAACATTCCGGCAATACTCGGATGCAGTCAGGACTGATCCCACGTAGATTTACATTCCCCTATGACCCTGTCTCTCCCCTCCTCTCTGGCCATGTCATAAATCACATTCTCCAATTAACCACTTTGGCTGGCTGTGAAACCTAACACCCTCCTTCTGATTGCGGTCAGGAAGAATGTATGGAATTCATTTCAGTTCTCCCTCCCTCCTGCTCATGGCAACTTGAAAGCTTTGCAAGTTGACAACGACCACAATTAAGCCCAAAATTTTTATGTCACTAAGTGAGACATTTGTTAAGGGAGTTTCCCCCCGTTTTACGACCTTTCTTGCCACATTCGTGCAGCGAATCGTTGCAGTTGTTAAGTTAGCCACATGGTTGTTAAGTGAATCTTGGCTTCCTCATTGACTTTGCTTGTCGGAAGGTCTCAAAATGAGATCACATGACCCCCGGGACACTGCAACCCATCATAAATATGAGTCAGTTGCCAAACATCTTAATTTTTAATCACATGACCATGGGAATGCTGAAAAGTTTGTAAATAATGAATTTTTCAGTGACGTAACTTCGAACGATCACTAAACAAACTTGTAAACCGAGGACTACCTGTAATGTTGACTTTTCTCTCATAGTGTGCTAGGCCTTGTTTCTGACATTAGGCCTAATTGGCCAGCTTCTCACAGCCAGAGTGGATTTGATTTAAATCAAGTCGGTTTAAATCAAGTCGATTTAAATCATGATTTAAATCACTAGTAACAAGCCTTGATTTAAATCAACTCGATTTTTATATATTTTTATATTTATAAGCTGCTTAGAAGCTTTCACTTTCATTTTTATTGCTTGCCCTTCCTCCTCACACTTAAGAGCCTGGTGGTACAGATGCCTTTCTCTTCAAACCATCATACAGTTTGTAGTGTACATAGATTTGCAAAACAATGGGATAAAGGAATATTCCTGAACTTTGTTTTATGATTTATCTTATGGTGACTGTGACATTGTGTGAATGCATCAAGGCAGTGCATGTTATCTCAGATTGCAGAGCTTGGATTCATTGAATGAATTTACCAAAAATGTAAATATTGTAGAATATACAGCCTCATGCTACATCACTAAGCTCCATTTCATGCTGAATAAACTAAATTAGGAATGTATCTTAAGTAGAAAACTATCTTTGGATAGATTTTTTTACTCCAAAAGTATTTTATTAAAATAAATCTAATAAAAATAAAAATAAAAATCCAGATGGCAGAAACCACCGATCCAACCACAAATCATATTGCGGCCTAACGCAAGGTTTCTCAACTTTAGCAGCTTGAAGACGTGTGGACTTCAACTCCCAGAATTCTCCAGCTGGCTGGGGAATTCTGAGAGTTGAAGTCCACACGTTTTCGAGTCGCCAAATTTGAGAAACCTGGCCTAGTGTGATGTAAAAAAACTGACCGAAAGTTGCTGGGTTTTATTGCAAACCATTTGAAAATCTCACCAATATTTTAATCATGAGTGATGAGTTAGTATGATTAACATTGCAATAAAATTCTTCTTTTTTTTTTTTTTTTAAACTGGCAGACATAAAAGGTCCGAAAAAGCTGTTTCCAGATCTTCCGTTTGGTAACATGGACACAGAGAAAGTTGAAGCCAGAAAAAGTCTCTTGGAATCGTTCTTGAAGGTCAGGATTTCTTTCTGCTACTCATTTAGCAATAGCAATAGCACTTAGACTTATATGCCGCTTCACAGTGCTTTTACAGCCCTCTCTAAGCGGTTTACAGAGTCAGCCTCTTGTCCCCAGCAATCTGGATCCTCATTTTACCCACCTCGGAAGGAGGGAAGGCTGAGTCAACCTTGAGCCTGGTGAGATTTGAACTGCCAAATTGCAGGTAGCCAGCAATCAGCAGAAGTAGCCTGCAGTATTGCACTCTAAATCTGGCCTAGTTTTATTGTCATTTTTAAAAACTCGCATAAAAATACCTCATAGGTCATAAAAATAAAAGGAAAAGCAAGTGGGACCCTCCCTCTTTTACTTTATCTTGTCCACTTCAGCAATCCCCTCGCCTCAAAACGTTGAATTCAGCTCTCTGCTCTTCACGATGACCCACCTCTGTCCTAAGCCCCTGGTGGGAATGTGTCTTGGCCTCACTGCTTGTCTGCTTGCCTGTTGCAGCAACTGTGCGCAATTCCTGAGATCGCCAATAGCGAAGAAATGCAAGAATTCCTCGCCTTGAACACAGACGCAAGGATTGCCTTCGTCAAAAAACCATTTGTGGTCTCCAGAATTGATAAGGTAAGGTGTTTGATGTTGTCAACAACATGTCAGGGTTCCCAAGTAACACCCCCAACGAAATAAGACTCCGAGGCTTGAGTTTCCTCAAAGTTCCATTTTATTAGAGGTGTCATATTGGCACATCTGGGAAAACCCGATTCTGAAAGCTTCCAGGTTACCCCACCCAAAGGAAAGTCCAAGTCCCTGTCTAACACCCACAAGTCCATCACATGGTCCAATCAAAGCACCGTCCCAACTAGAGATGGCTCCCAGTTTCCAGCCTTCCAGGTGCAGGGCAAGATGTCCTTGATTTTCTGAGAAAGGAATGTTATTATGAGTACCGTGTTTCCCTGAAAATAAGACCCTGTCTTATATTTTTTTGTACCCTGAAATAAACACTTGGCCTTATTGCCATGCGCTCAAAAGTCCAATTGGGCTTACTGTCAGGGGATGTCTTATTTTGGGGGAAACAGGATATATATCACCCTGGCTCCATACAATCCCCCCTCCCAGTTTCCCATAATAGTAAATTTGGCAGGTCTGAAGGCCCAGTGCAAAAGATGGCTTCCAGGCCTGACACAACATTCCTATACATCAGGGGTATAGGTCAAACTCAAGGCCCGCCAGCTGGATCTGGCTCATGGGGTGCATAGATCTGGCCCACAGGCCACCCTGGAAAAAATGAAGGACCGGCCCACAGGCTCCATTTTCGGCCGCGACGGCCTCCTGCATCATTCTGCCAGCGAAAACAGACCTCAGGGAGTTCAGTTTTCAGTAGCAGAGGGCTGCAGGAGGCCATCACAGCTGAAATTGGAGCCCGGACTGGACGCACGTGGTATCCCCAAGGTCTATTTTTGCTGGCAGAGGGCTGCAGGAGGCCATCACGGCCGAAAACGGAGCCTCGAGTGACGTCGAGTTGGCCAGGCCCCCCCGGGCCCCCCGAGGTCAAACACAACCCTCAGTGAAATTGAGTTTGACACCCCTGCTGTACATGATTAAACCAAATCTATACGCTAGCTTCAAGCCACTTCTTCCAATAGCACTTAATCAGGTGGGTATTTGAGGATTGTCCAGTCCATCTCATTCTGTGATAGACAGCAGATTGCCTATCTGTAATGATTCCTTTAACTTCTTGTAAGAACATTCTCAGGATGCCCGTTCTGGCATCTGGTCACTTGGTCTTCTGATGACCTCTTTCATCAGTGGTGAAATCCAAATTTTTTTACTACCCGTTCTGTGGGTGTGGCTTGGTGGGCGTGGCAGGGGAAGGATACTGCAAAATCTCCATTCCCACCCCACCCCACTCCAGGGGAAGGATATTGCAAAATCTCCATTCCCACCCCACTCGGGGGCCAGCCAGAGGTGGTATTTGCCAGTTCTCTAAACTACTCAAAATTTCCGCTACTGGTTTTCTGAACTGCTCAAAATTTCCGCTACCGGTTCTCCAGAACCTGTCAGAACCTGCTGGATTTCAGCCCTGCCTTTCATGGTGTTCGAATTTTCAAGCAACAGGGTTTTGTTCAAAGATTCTGCTTCTGTATTATTTATTCAAAATACTTAAAGTTAACTTCCATTATTAATGTCTATGGAGATTCTCAGTCATCCAAATCATGGCTGTCCAAAAAGTGCTTTTTTTCAAGAGGCAACTGGATTTTCTGGTTTTTCTTTGAAGACGTTTCGCTTCTCATCCAAGGAGCTTCTTCAGAAGAGCTTTGTCCCATTATTAATGCTTCCAGTAAGCTAGCTTGTTTAGCTCCATCAAGAATGCTCTCTCTTTTATAATATACTTTTATGGTTAGATCTGTGTTATACAGCTAAAACTCATACAAATTTAAAAAATATGAAGATGTATAAAATTTGTTTTAAAAAAATGAAGTGCAGAAGAAAAAAACTTTCCAAATTGATTAAGAAGTAAGGTTTGGTTGAAGCTTGAGTTCATAAAAAGGCTACGTTAACAGCTAATGGAATCCCACTTTTTTGCAACTGATCGCAAAAACGTCAGTTACTACCACAAAAATTAGAATTAGAATTATTTATTTATTGGCCAAGTATGATTGGACACACAAGGAATTTGTCTTTGGTGCATATGCTCTCAGTATACATAGAAAGAAAAGTTACATTCATCAAGAATCGTAAGGTACAACAATTAATGATAAACAACAATAGCAACAAAAAAGCAGCTGTCCAGTATATAAATAGGCGATCTCAATATCTCTCCTTTCTCCAGAGAGATTTAGTGATACAGATCCACCATCCGTCTGTCGTTTTCCACCGTAATTTCTCCTGCTATCTGCAGGACGTCAGTTTGTCATTTCCTCACCGGAAGTCTCCCCTGTCCAAGATACTCTCAACACTGTTCTCTAGCACTACAGGTAGTTCTCGACTTACAACAGCTCATGCCATGGTAGCGCAGTGGTTCAAATGCAGTATTGCAGGCTAATTCTGCCGACTGTCAGCAGTTCGATCCTGATCGGCTCAAAATTGCCTCAGCCTTCCATCCTTCTGAGGTTGGTAAAATGGGGACCCAGATTGTCCTAACAACTGCAGTTATTCACTTAACCACTGGCAATAAAAGACCTAAAATGCCTAAAGTGAATTTTAACAATTTTGTTAATTTAACAATTAACAAATTTGGGGCCCAATTGTGGTCGTACATTGAGGACTACCATCCTATATTGTCTTTTATCATCATCATTTAATGACCCCATAATCCCTTGCAGGATGGAGGTTGGCAACTGAATGGAGCTAGCAGTGTGTTTTATTGGCCAAATGCCCTTCCTGTCGCAGATGTGGAGTTTTGTTCAGATAAATTCTCAATGTGCCCAGAGAGAAAAATACCTACCTATACCTAGGATCGAACTCACAGCCTCCTGATTGTGAGACAAGAGCTCTACCTCTAGGCCACCACACCACTTATATATTGTCTTTTATGTCAGTGGATATTTCCTTTTTATTGCAGATTGTAATGAACGCCATTGTGGATACCTTAAAAACGGCATTTCCCAGACCTGAGCCACAGAGTCCTACAGAAGAACTCAGTGAGACCGAAGTGGATGGGAAACAGCCAACGGATGGAAAGAAATCCAATAAGTAAGACTCTTCCCGTTGAGCTCAAATGTACAAACCCATAGTAGCTACTCCTTTCTGCAGCCTGAAGTCATAACTGCCATGAATATCTTTATTGGTTCACTTAGGGAATAAACCAGTGGTGAAATCTAAAATTTGTTACTACCGGTTCTGTGGGCGTGGCTTGGTGGGGGGGGTAATGTGATGGTAGGCGTGGCCAATTTTTTTTTTTTTTTACCTTTTAAAACCATTTTTTCTACAACCTCTTCGGTGAAGAGGTTGTAAAAAATGCTTTCAAAAGGCTCTGACGATCCCAGCTGAGTTGCCTGATCGGCAGAGACTTTTTTTCTTTTAAATGCCTCTGACGATCAAGCAATTCTTGTACACAACCTTGTACGCAACCAGCCTGTGCTTCCCAGTGCACTCACAAGCACAACATGAGGGCAGAAGAGAAACAGGCACATATTTGCAACCTATTATTAAGTGTTTTTTTTTAATCAGGGCAACCTGGTCTACCCAATGATGGGACAGAGCATACTGCTTCTGCTTTTGCCTTTCAGCCCCAATCCAGGGGCCTTCGTACACATTCGCTTTCGCGACAAACTATTTTTGTGTTGAATTTATATTGACCAACAAAGAAATAAAGGGAGACTAGTATAGATCTATTTCAATCTATTTAGCTCTCATCAGCTAGTCATACCCTTCTGGGATTCAAACCCGGGCTACTTCAAGGTTAATACATTCACCTAATATGCAAGTAGAAGGGACGTGGTGGCTCAGCGGCTAAGATGCTGAGCTTGTCGATCGAAAGGTCGGCAGTTCAGTGGTTCGAATCCCTAGTGCCGCGAAACAGGGTGAGCTCCCGTTACTTGTCCCAGATTCTACCAACCTAGCAGTTCGAAAGCACGTAAAAAATGCAAGTAGAAAAATAGGGACCACCTTTGGTGGGAAGATAACAGCATTCCGTGCACCTTTGGTGTTGAGTCATGCCGGCCACATGACCATGGAGACATCTACGGACAGTGTTGGCTCTTCAGCTATGAAACAGAGATGAGCACCGCCCCCTAGAGTTGAGAACGACTAGCACATATGTACGAGGGGAACCTTTACCTTTAATATGCAAGTACTCCAGGTTCAAATCCCAGAAGTGTATGGCTAGCTGATGAGAGCTAAATAGCTTGAAATAGATCTATACTAGTCTCCCTTTATTTTTTTGTCAGTAAAACATAAATTCAACACAACCTATTATTAAATATCTCCTATAGCAACTTCTGGTAAAGAGGTTTGGAAAGAATTGGAGAAGCCATCACATGGTGTGTTTTCTCTCACTTGTTGACAATGTCATAACTATTGACGTTGAGTTTTTTTTTGCAGCTGCTGATAATCACAGAATTGTTGGAAGCAATGCATCCATGGGAGTGATGTAGCTCCTCAGAGAAATGCTGGATTAAATGAATGAATACTATGTTTTCCTGCCTCTCTTTTCACAGGTCGAAGCTGAAAATCACATCTGGCAAGCTGCTAAATGTGGCTGGAACACCAGAGAAGATTTTATATTCTTTCAGGGACGGCGTGAATGTAAGTCTGTCTTCAACCTGAGAGACAACAAAGGAATACTATATTTTTCGGAGTATAAGACGCACCTTTTTCCCCCAAAAAAGAGGGTGAAAATCTGGGTGCATCTTATACTCCGAATGTAGCCCCGCCCAAGCTTCTCAAACGGATGTTTCAGAGGTTGAAAAAAGCATCAGAAAAGAAGCTACAGAACAGAAGCCCCCAAACAGAGCTTCAGAAAAAAAGCCCCCAAACAGAGCTTCAGAAAAAAAGGCCCCCAAACAGAGCTTCAGAAAAAAAGCCTCCAAACAGAGCTTCAGAAAAAAAGCCTCCAAACAGAGCTTCAGAAAAGAAGCCCCCAAACAGAGCTTCAGTGGCTTTTTTTCTGAAGCTCTATTTCGGAGGCTTTCAGAGGCAGAAAAAAAGCAAAAAAAAAAAAAAAAAAAGCAAGGCATGGAGCTCACAACCAACGAACCTGTTGCTAAAGTTCACCTCTGGGAACAGGTGATTGGGGGTATTCCGGGAGGCCGATCCACCCACCAATCAGCTTTTTTCTTATTTTCCTCCCCAAAAACTAAGGTGCGTTTTATACTCTGGTGCGTCTTATACTCTGAAAAATATGGTACTTCCAATAGTTAGCAGAAAGAAACCTTTTTCCATTTTGTTCCCATCCTCTTCTTCGTCTAGGCCTCCGAAGTCCTCTCCCTGGCAAGGATGGAGTCCTTCATTCAGAAGCAGGAGAAGTTCCTGGAGGCCATGTCCAACGAAGGTCCAGAGAGAGAGGGTGATGAAGAAGTTCCCTCAGATTTGAACCCAAAGCCCGTAGAGGTGCTGCAGCAAACATCAGAGGAAGACACAAATTCTGGTATATTCTCTCCGGCTCCAAAATTTGCTTCCTTCTGCTCCTGTTTGCTTCATAGACTGCTACACACCATAGGGTGTGTAGCAGGGGTGGTATTCACTTACCTTCGCTACCGGTTCGCAAATGCAAGTGTGCAGGCCTTCCATGCATAGACAGAGCGTCAAAAACAGGATGCGATGACATCCGGGCGGGTGGGTGGAGTCTTCTGCAGCCGCCGCTACCGGTTTGCACGAACCAGATAGAACCGGCTGAATACCACCACTGGTGTGTAGACGTGATCCAACCTTGCTTCAACCCAGGTTAGAAATTGCAAATTTCAGCTCCTCCATTAACATCCTACATCCGTGATGGCGAACCTATGGCACAGGTGGCACCCAGAGCCATATCTGTGGTCATACGAGCCCTAGTTTAGCTCCAGTGCGCATGCGCGCGCTAGCCAGCTAATTTCCAGTCCCACCAGAAGTCAGGAAACAGGCTATTTTTTTAAAAAAAATTGATTTATATGCCGCCCTTCTCCGGAGACTCAGGGCGGCTTACAATGCGCTAAGCAATAGCCTTCATACTTTGGTATATTTATACAAAGTCAGCTTATTGCCCCCACAAACTGGGTCCTCATTTTACCTACTTTAGAAAGGATGGAAGGCTGAGTCAACCTTGAGCCTGGTGAGATTTGAACTTGCAGTAATTGCAGGCAGCAGATGTAAGTGGATGTTAATTAGTCTGCTGAGCCACCAGAGTATAAGTATAAACATAAACATGAACAAAGGAAGTAAATACAGATAAATGGGGACAGTAGGACAGGGACGGTAGGCACGCTGGTGCACTTATGCACGCCCCCTTTACGGACCTCTTAGGAATGGGTGAGGTCCATGGTTTAAGGTTGAAGCTGTGGCCTCCGGGGAGGCGGGGGAGAGGCCCTTTTCACCCTCCCCAGGCTCCAAGAAAGCCTCTGGAGCCTGGGGAGGGTGAAAAACGGGCCTACTGGGCCCACTGTGCATGTCAAACGCAGGGGGAGCATGTGGGAGTTGTGTTGGCATGCATGTGGGGGCGGGGCGCATTGAATTATGGGTGTGGGCACGCACACGTGCAAACCCCCCCCGCTCCCCACGCTTTTGGCATGAGATGGCAAAAAGGGTAGCCATCACTGTCCTACGTGTTATTAGAGGCCGAGGTTAAAGAAGATTGAACGCTGTTCAATCACAGGTTCACAGACCTGAAAAACGCTCCGTTGGGGAACTAAACTGAACATCACTATGGTAAACATTTTGCGACCGGGCAGAATGAACCCCTTGTGGCAGCCATTTTGTCAAAATGTAGCACACATACTGACAGTTCCAGATGGTTTCATCAACGCCATATCTTTTTATTATTATTATTTTTAATTTATTTATTTTGTCAAACATGTACGAGATAACAGGTATAAGTATAAACATAAACATGAACAAAGGAAGTAAATACAGATGAATGGGGACAGTAGGACAGGGACGGTAGGCACGCTGGTGCATCCCCCCTCCCTTTACGGACCTCTTAGGAATGGGGTGAGGTCCACAGTTGACAGTTTTAAGGTTGAAGCTGTGGGGGTTTGAGGATGTAACAACGGAGTCAGGTAGTGCATTCCAGGCATTGACCACTCTGTTGCTGAAGTTGTATTTTCTACAATCGAGTTTGGAGCGGTTTACCTTCAGTTTGTATCTATTGTTTGCCCATGTATTATTGTGGTTGAAGCTGAAGTAGTCATTGATAGATAGGACGTGGTAGAAGACAATTTTGTGTACTAAGCTTAGGTCAGACTGTAGGTGGCGTAGTTCTAGGTTGTCCAAGCTCAAACTTTCAAGCCTGCTGGCATAAGGGATTGTATTGTGAGCAGAGGAATGGAGGACTCTTCTCGTGAAATACCTCTGGACTTGTTCAATTCTATTAATATCCGATATACAGTGTGGATTCCAGGCAGACAAACTCTATTCGAGAATTGGTCTGGCAAAGGTTTTGTATGCCCTAGTTAGCAGTATATTGTTACCGGAGAAGAAGCTTCGCAAAATTTGGTTAACAACTCTTAATGCCTTTTTGGCAATGCTGTTACGGTGAGCTCTGGCGCTTAGATCCTTTGAAATGAGTACTCCTAGGTCAGTGATGGCTAACCTTTTTGCCATCATGTGCCAAAAGCGTGGGGAGTGTGGGGAGGGGGTTCGCGTGTACACTGCCCACACCCATAATTTAATGCCCCGTGCTCCCCCCGCTTTTGGTACACGATGATGTGGTGGGCCCATTAGGCCCGTTTTTCTCCTTCCCCGAGCTCTAGACGCTTTCTAGGAGCCTGGGGAGGGCAAAACTGCCTCCCCCGAGAGGCCCTCCGGAGGCCAGAAGCAGCCTGTTTCCCAACTTCTGGTGGGCCCGGAAGGCCCGAAAATTAGCTGGCTGTCGTGCGCATGTGCCCACAGATATGGTTCAGCGTGTCACCTGTGGCATGCATGCCATAGATTCACCATCACGGTCCTAGGTCCTTGACAGAGTGAGGGTCATCTACGAGGTCATATCCGCCCAGCTTGCATTTGATGTTCTGATTTTTGTTGCCAATGTGTAAAACAGAACATTTGTTAGTTGAGATTTGGAGTTCATTGGACTTCTCTGAAGGGGACAGCACAGACCTATACAGATTGATTGACAGCTCGTTAAAAGACAGCCTTTTGCCTGTTCTGTCACGAAACGTCCTCCATTACGAAGGCAATAAGAGAGCTTTTGAAATACAAATGGTCTCCATGGTCAAATGGGGAATCGGCCACAAGGTGGCAGCAGCATCGCATGAATTTGAAATAATCCCTCACGAAAGTTACCCAGGATTTAAAGCAATACGGAATTAAAGGCCTGCTTGCAATATAATCTATGAAAGGGTTTTTCCCTACCCACCAAATTCTTCTTAGGAGGCAGTTCTGCCGATGCAAAGCGATCAGCTGTGACGCACAATGCGTTTACGGGCTGGGGTGAAATCCAGCAGGTTCTGACAGGTTCTGGAGAACCAGGAGCGGAAATTTGTGGTAGTTCGGATAATCGGCAAATACCACCTCTCACTGGCCCCAGAGTGGAGTGGGAATGGAGATTTTGCAGTATCCTTCCCATGGAGCGGGGTGGAAATGGAGATTTTGCAGTATCCTTCCCCTGGAGTGGGGTGGGAATGGAGGTTTTGCAGTATCCTTCCCCTGGAGCGTAGTGGAAATGGAGATTTTGCAGTATCCTTCCCCTGGAGTGGGGTAGGAATGGAGATTTTGCAGTATCCTTCCCCTGGAGTGGGGTGGAAATTGAGATTTTGCAGTATCTTTCCCCTGGAGTGGGGTGGGAATGGAGATTTTGCAGTATCCTTCCCCTGGAGTGGGGTGGAAATTGAGATTTTGCAGTATCCTTCCCCTGGAGTGGAGTAGAAATGGAGATTTTGCAGTATCCTTCCTCTGGAGTGGGGTGGGAATGGAGATTTTGCAGTATCCTTCCCCTGGAGTGGGGTGGGAATGGAGATTTTGCAGTATCTTTCCCCTGGAGTGGGGTGGAAATGGAAATTTTGCAGTATCCTTTCCCTGGAGTGCAGTGGAAATGGAGATTTTGCAGTATCCTTCCCCTGGAGTGAGGTGGAAATGGAGATTTTGCAGTATCCTTCCTCTGGAGTGGGGTGGGAATGGAGATTTTGCAGTATCCTTCCCCTGGAGTGGGGTGGGAATGGAGATTTTGCAGTATCCTTCCCCTGGAGTGGGGTGGGAATGGAGATTTTGCAGTATCTTTCCCCTGGAGTGAGGTGGAAATGGAGATTTTGCAGTATCCTTCCCCTGGAGTGGAGTAGAAATGGAGATTTTGCAGTATCCTTCCTCTGGAGTGGGGTGGAAATTGAGATTTTGCAGTATCTTTCCCCTGGAGTGAGGTGGAAATGGAAATTTTGCAGTATCCTTTCCCTGGAGTGCAGTGGAAATGGAGATTTTGCAGTATCCTTCCCCTGGAGTGGGGTGGGAATGGAGATTTTGCAGTATCCTTCCCTTGGAGTGGGATGGAAATGGAGATTTTGCAGTATCCTTCCCCTACCATGCCCACCAAGCCACGCCCACAGAACCGGTAGTTAAAAAATTTGGATTTCACCACTGGTTTACAGGCTGGGGAAAGGTAAAGAGGCACGAAAGCTGAGGTTGCTTGGACAGGTTGGGTAAGAATTAGCTTGGGACGTCATCCGTAGAGATGAGGCAGCATCTCTTTATAGCTGGCCTGGAAATCAAAGCAGGCGCTTCCTGATCTCCTGAATGCCTGTGGCTTCTCACATTGCAGTGCGCCGCAGTTCTTAGATGGTTCCCGCATCTAAGTAATGATTAAAGCCGAAGCTGCTCAGTTCTGAGATCAGCCAAGGTTGGCTACAGGTAATTCTCAAGTTGCAACTGGAATGGAGCCTGGCCATTGCAGTCACAGATTCCGATGATCATTAACGTGAGGGGCTCATGTGAGATCACCTTGCTTAATGACCTCTATCTCAGCTTTTCCTGATACGGTCATTAAGCCATGATCATCGTGGCGGCTACAATACTAGCACAATCAGGGGGAAAAAAGCTATGTTTGTAAGGCTGAATGAGGTCTGCTGTCTGGAATCTCCTTACTGTTTTGTTGTTGTTGTTGTTGTTGTTGAAAAGTTTTACAAAAAAACAAGAATTTTCTTCCTCCCCCCCATGTTCCCCCCACCCTTTCCCTCCCCTCATCCTCCCCTCCCCCCCCAGAATTCCCAGAGCAAAATACAAAGTATTTCATTTAACAATCATAAACTAGATTAACCTACTTATCCTCAGACTACTAGATCCCTCCCTGAAACCTTAACTCCACTATAGATAACATAGTACTTCTAATACTTAACGTTCATTCATAAGCTATTTGATATTTTCTTGTCTGATACTTATTTTGAATATAATCAATCCATCTTCTCCATTCCGATACGTATCTTTCTTGTGTATAGTCCTTCAGGTACGCTGAGATTTTTGCCATTTCTGCTAAGTTCGTTACTTTCAGTATCCACTCTTCAATAGTAGGCAAAGAGTCCTTCTTCCAATATTGCGCTACCAACAGCCTAGCTGCTGATATTAAATTCAAAATCATTTTAGTCTCTGATACTGTACAGTCCGTAGTTATACCCAGTAGGAACAATTGAGGAGTAAATTTCAACCTTCTTTTCAGAATATTCTGCATCACCCACCAAATTTTTATCCAAAATGCCTTGATTTTCTTACAGGTCCACCATATATGATAATAGGTTGCATCATTACATTCACATCTCCAACATTTAGCTTGCAAATTCGAGTGCATACATGATAATTTTTTAGGATCTAAGTGCCATCTATAAAACATTTTATAAAAATTCTCTCTCAAATTTTGTGCTTGCGTAAACTTAACATTTCTAACCCAAATCTTTTCCCATGTTTCCATCATCACTGGTTCCTTTTTTGCAGAACAACAACAACAAAAAAACTGTTTTGGGTTTTTTTTGTTCTGCAAAGAACTGCTTGATTATCCGTTTCTCCCTTGCTTGCTGACTTGATTTGTTTTACTGCCTTTAAGAAGGAACAGTAATCCTATGGTAAACTCGTGGCCTAATCTGGAATAAGACAAGAAGAGTTGGCGCGTCTTTAAGGAGGGATAAAAAGCTATTTTTAGACTTTTAAAATCCCGCCTGTATGATTTTTATAAATAACTCAAGGTGGTGAATACGCCTAACACTCCTTCCTCCTCCAACCTTCCCCACAACAACAACTTTGCGAGATGGTTTGGGATGAGAGAGAGAGAGGGACTGGCTCAAAGCCACCCAGCCTGCTTTTATGCCCAAGGTAGGACTAGAATTCACTTATCTCCTGGTGATTGGTTCAAAGTCACCCATGTAGCTTTCAAGCCTAAGGCAGAACTAGAATTCACACTCTCCTGGTGATTGACATAAAGTTACCCAGCCTGCTTTTGTGCCTAAGGTGGGACTAGAACTCACAGTCTCCTAGTGATTGATCCAAAGTCACCCATGTGGCTTTCATGCCTAATGCAGAACTAGAATTCACACTCTCCTGGTGATTGATACAAAGTTACCCAGTCTGCTTTTGTGCCCAAGGTGGGACTAGAACTCACAGTCTCCTGGTGATTGGTTCCAAGTCACCCATGTGGCTTTCATGTCTAAGGCAGAACTAGAATTCACACTCTCCTAGTGATTGACACAAAGTTACCCAGCCTGCTTTTGTGCCTAAGGTGGGACTAGAACTCACAGTCTCCTGGTGATTGGTCCAAAGTCACCAGCCAGCTTTCTTGCCTTAAACTAGAACTCACGAGTTTCCTGTGATTGGCCCTGAGTCATCCAGCCTGCTTTTGTGCCTAAGGTGAGACTAGAATTCACGGCCTCCTGATAATTGGGCCGAAATCACCCAGGCGGCTTTGATGCCCAAAGCAGGACTAAAATTCACAGTCTCCCGGTTTCTAGCCTAATACCTTCACTAGTACACCAGATTTGATGGTTAAGTGCATATACTTTTCATGGTGATGCGATCTCTAGTATCTCAACTAGAGTTAGGAAGAACATGAAGGTGCTCTTACATGTATGGACAATAGCGAAGTTGAAGACCTGGTGTAAAATCTTCTTATGTTTGCAGGACCAGAGACTTTGCTGGCAGATGTCGTTCTGGACCTTCTTTGTCTGATCATGGTAGACCAGTGGAGTTGGCTGTGGTCAGAGAACATGCAGAAGATCCTACACCTGCTCTTTGGGACATTGATCCAAAGGTAAGATTTTACACAACTGGAACTTGGTTCTTGCTCTTGCTATGAGTATCAATCAAACTGTTCTGTCCCCAACCACACGCACACACACACACCAACAGACGTTCAATAGTTAAAGACCAAACCAGCCGGCAAAATTCTTTTCCTTAAGATAATGGAACTTGGCAACAACCTAGTGGCTGCCTGCCAAGAGTTTATTATTTACGAAGAGGAGAGATAACTTCTCCCCACTCCTGGTACATCAAAAGAAACAGCTCAATAATTACGGAGTCAATCAAGTCCAGAGATAATCCAGCAAAGTCTATAGCAAAAAATCCGACAATGCAGAATGGTGTGGAAGCTTTCAGCTTTGTTCGTCACAAGGTTTGACTGGCCACCACGCTCCCTTTTATATCCTGTGGGGTGTGGTCCAGTGACTCAGCCTAATCTCGGGCACGCCTTTTCTTCTGTTGCGCGTGCTTATCTCTGCGACGCTGGCGTGGATCCAGCCAAGACTCATTACTCTCATCACTGTCCACCTGTGGCTGCGTGGACGTGCTTGGCCCCGGCCCTATCTCTTGCCCTTCGGCGGACACCGAAGGCATTGCCAGAGAGGAGGGTCCTGGAGAGGGAGGCCTTGCCAACTCCTCTCCTTCACTCTCGGAGTCCTCTCCTGCCGATGACACAGGCTCAGGTAATGGAGCCACAACACAAACCGTGCTTTTGAGTTGATTCCAGAAATTGGAAGACTCAACCGGAAAAGTCGTTTTCGTAAATTATCACCTGCCTTCCCAAATAATAAGTGTTTGGAGGTTTTCCAGAGATGGTCTTTCAACGATCTTCGGATTCTTTCTTGTTCCTAAAAGAAGTTGTAACCGAGGGCCCAAAACACTCCACAATCTACATCTACATGGAGGGAAGTATGTAGTGGAGTATTCCAAGGCTCTGTTTTAGGCCCAGTACTCTTCAACATCTTCATCAATGACTTGGACGAGGGGATAGATGGGGAATTCATCAAATTTACAGATGACACCAAGCTGGCAGGAATAGCCAACACTCCAGGCTTAAAATACAGAAGGATTTTGACAGACTTGAACATTGGGCTCTATCTAACAAAATGAAATTCAATTGTGAAAAAAGTAAGGTTCTATATTTAAGCAAGAAAAACAAAATGCACAGGTACAGTATATGTGGTACCTTGCTCAATAGTAGTAACTGTGAGAGGGATCTTGGAGTCCTAGTGGACAACCATTTAAATATGAGCCAGCCGTGTGCAGCAGCTGCCAAAAAAGCCAACACAGTTCTAGGCTGCATAAACAGAGGGATAGAATCAAGATCATGTGAAGTGTTAATACCACTTTATAAGGCCTTGGTAAGGCCACACTTGGAATATTTGATTCAGTTTTGGTTGCCACAATGTAAAAAAGATGTGGAGACTCTAGAAAGAGTGCAGAGAAGAGCAACAAAGATGATTAGGGGACTGGAGGCTAAAACATATGAAGAACTGGGTTGCAGGAACTGGGTATGTCTAGTTTAATGAAAAGAAGGACTAGGGGAGACATGATAGCAGTGTTCCAATATCTCAGGGGCTACCACAAAGAAGAGGGAGTCAAGCTAATTCTCCAAAGTACCTATGGGTCAGACAAGAAGCAGTGGGTGGAAACTAATCAAGGAGAGAAGCAACCTAGAACTAAGAAGAAATTTCCCAACAGAACAATTAATCAGTGGAACAACTTGCCTCCAGAAGTTGTGGATGTTCCAACGCTAGAAGTTTTTAAGAAGATGTTAGATAACCATTTGTCTGAAGTGGTGTAAGGTTTCCTGCCTAAGCAGGGGGTTGGACTAGAAGACCTCCAAGATCCCTTCCAACTCTGTTATTCTAAATTCTGAATGAACATCACCCACTGAAATGTCCTTAAATATACTTAACAGAAGTTTGTGTTTATTAAATGACTATCTCGGCGGCGATGTGAATGTTGAATTTTTGCTGGTGGTCTGTTTATCTCCCCCACCCCACCCCTCCTTTCCCTTATACCCGGCAGTCCCGAAGGACAGCTGTCTGGGGTACGAAGGACATCATATTCACAGTCTAGCTTATTTGAGCTATTTGAAGCAAAGGTTGCCAAAAAATGTTGAGGTCAAGGGAATGCTAATAGGTACAAGCCTGCTGATTTTCTTTTTAAAGATAAGCAGGTCAGGAAGAATGAGCGCGCTTCCGAAAATGAGCTTTTAAAAATGGAGCGAACAAGCGGGAAGCCGATACCCTTGAAGGGGAAGATGCTTAGAGGCACGAGGACATTTCAGGGGAATGTCATATCTCACTCAAATGCTGGACTGTCACCAGCCCTGGGGCAGCGCTGATAAAGATGTATGCGTCTTTGAAGAGAGGGGGAATGACGTGGAAGCGAGTCCCAACCGAGCTGACTTGCAAACATTTCCCGTACAGTGTTGCAGCTTAAGACTAAAATGGTAGTTTTGGGACCTGGGATTTTGGTCCGGGTTCAGCTGTTGCAGATCACAAGATCAGAGGAAGTAGTGTGCAAAATGGAAGGGCTTAATGTCCCGTCCTAGTATATAGAATAGAATAGACTTGGAAGGGACCTTGGATGTCTTCTAGTCCAGCCCCCTACTCAAGCAGGAAACCCTGTAGCATTTCAGATAAATGACTGTCCAGTCTCTCCTTAAAAACCTCCATTGATGAAGCGCCCACAACTTCTGAAGGTAAGCTGTTGCACTTGTTAATTGTCTTCACTGTTAGGAAGTTTCTCTCTAACTCCAGGTTGCTTCTCCCTTTGATCAGTTCCCAACCATTGTTTCTTGTTCTGCCCTCTGGCGCTTTGGAGAATAATTTGACCCTCCTCTTCATTGTGGCAGCCCCTCAAATGCTGGAATACGGCTATCATGTCGCCCCTAGTCCTTCTTTTCTCTAGACTAGCCAGACCCAAATTCTGCAGCCGTTCTTCATATGTTTTAATCTCCAGGCCTTTGATCATCTTAGCTGCTCTTCTCTGAACTTTTTCCAAAATCTCAACAACTTTTTTGTAGCATGGGGACCAAACTTGGTTGCAGTATTCCAGGTGTGGTCTTACTAGGGGTTTTATAAAGTGGTACTAATACTTCACGTGATCTTGATTCTATGCCTCTGTTCATACAACCATGTATTAGCTTTTTTGGCTGCTACTGCACATTCCTGGCTCATATTCAAGTGATCGTCTACTAAGACTCCAAAGTCTCTCTCTCTCTCACACACACACAGAGATGTCTCCTTCTCTTCTGCTGGAATTTGTTATGCCTAGTTGAATGAAAAGAAGGACTAGAGGTGACATGATAGTAGTGTTCCAATATCTCAGGAGTTGCCACAAAGAAGAGGTCAAGCTACTCTCCAAAGCACCTGAGGGCAGGACAAGAAGCAATGGATGGAAACTAATCAAGGAGAGAAGCAACCTAGAACTAAGGAGAAATTTCCTGACAGTTAGAACAATTAACCAGCGGAACTACTTGCCTCCAGAAGTTGTGAATGCTCCAACACTGGAAGTTTTTAAGAAGAAATTGGACAACCATTTGTCTGAAGTGGTGTAGGTTTTCCTGCCTAAGCAGGGGGTTGGACTAGAAGACCTCCAAAGTCCCTTCCAACTTTGTTATTCTATTCTATTCTAATTGTGGATCCAGGGAAGTAGAAATCCTCACTCACTTTGTCTTTGCGGATCCAGGGTAGCGTAAGATTTCCGTCGCTAAGCAAGGCATTTGTTAAGTGGGTTTGGCCCCTTTTGACGGCCTTTCTTGACACAGTTGTTAAGAGAATCTGGCTTCCCCCTTGACTTTGCTCATCAGAAGGTCCCTCAAGAGGGGTCATGTGACCCCGGGACACTGCCACCGTCATTTCATTAATACGAGTCAGGTGACAAGCAGCTGAATTTTAAATCACGTGATCATGGGGATGCTGCAATGGATGTAATTGCGAATATGGTCATAAGCGAATGAATGAACCGTGTGATAAGTCGAGGAGTACTTATAAACCCAGAATCCCTATAGGGCAGTGTTTCTCAACCTTGGAAGCTTGAAGATGGGTGGACTTCAATTCCCAGAATCCCCCAGCCAGCGCTGCTGGCTGGAGGATTCTGGGAGTTGAAGTCCACCCATCTTCAAGCTACCAAGGTTGAGAAACACTGCTATAGGGCAAGAAGGTGGTAGGGCAGAAAGCAGCAGGGAAGCATTAAATCTCTGCTGATGTTGACTCTCTGCAGCAACACAAACGTTCATTGCACATATCCGGCCCAGGGGGCATAGTTTGAGGACCCCTGATTTTGTGCAATATTTTTAAAATATGTCAGCCTGGTGGCTCAGCAGACTGATAGCATTGTGATTAACGCAAGCTGTCTGCAATTACTGCTGGTTTGAATCTTACCAGGCTCAAGGTTGACTCAGCCTTCCATCCTTTCTAAGGTAGGGAAATTGAGGACCCCGTTTGTGGGGGCAATAAGCTGACTTTGTATAAATATACAAAAGGATGAAGGCTATTGCTTAATGCATTGTAAGCCGCCCTGAGTCTCCGGAGAAGGGCGACATATAAATCAATTTTTTTAAAAAAATAAAAATGCAAATAATTTTTCTGTGGACCATAAAAATTTTCTCACGGACCACCAGTTGGTGACCGCTGTCCTAGTGGATGATTATTTGAATATGAGCCAGCAGTGTGCAGCAACAGCCAGAGAAGCTAATACGATTCTGGGTTGTATAAACAGAGGCGTAGAATCAAGATCACGTGAAATATTAGTGCTGTTTTACAAAACCCTAGTAAGACCACACCTGGAATAATTAGTATGTATTTTGGTCACCATACTACCAAAAGGATGTTGAGACCATGGAAAAAGTTTAGAGAAGATCAACTAAGATGATCAAAGACCTTAGGAGCCTGGATAGCTCCAAGACACTGTAATTTAACACCAGCTGTCTGCAATTAAAGTAAGTTGAATCTCGCCAGGCTCAAGGTTGACTCAGCCTTCCATCCTTTCTAAGGTAGGTAAATTGAGGACCCAGTTTGTGGGGGCAATAAGCTGACTTTGTATAAAATATACAAAAGTATGAAGGCTATTGCTTAACGCATTGTAAGCTGCTCTGAGTCTCCGGAGAAGGGCGGCATATAAATCAAATTAAAAAAAAAAAAAAGACCTGGAGACTAAAACATATGAAGAACAGCTGCCGATTTTTGGTTTGGCTAATTCAGGGGTCTGCAACCTTAAACACTCCAAAGAACCATTTGGACCCGTTTCCCACAGAAAAGAAAACACTGGGAGCCACAAAACCCTTCCCGTGTCCTGGCTATTTCTTGAGTGTCCACAAAACTAGCGTATGTAGTTGAATTAAACGTTCTGTTTTTCTTCTGAAACTTTTCTTGGATTTATCCATGGTTGGCCTACCGGGGGTTGAAAAGCTCAATAAATCGCGTGTCGGCGGGTGTCGCACATTGGCGGTTGTGACGCATATTTTGAGCGACAGGGAGCCGCAGCAGAGGAGTGAAAGATGCATATGCGGCTCCGGAGCCGCAGGTTGCAGACCCCTGGGCTAGTCTAAAGAAAAGAAGAATTACGGGTGACATGATAGTAGAATTCCAGTATTTGAGCGTCTGCCACAAAGAAGAGGGGGATTAAATTATTCTCCAAAGCACCAGAAGGCAGGACAAGAAACAGTGGTTGGAAACTAATCAAAGAGAGAAGCAACCTGGAATTAAGGAGGAACTTCCTAATAGTGAGGACAATTAACCAGTGGAACAGCTTGCCACCAGAAATCGTGGGCGCTCCATTACTGGAGGTTTTTAAGAAGAGACGCTAGACAGTCACTTATCTGAAATGGTATCGGTTCTCCTGCTTGACCAAGTGGCTGGATTAGAAGACCTCCCAGATCCCTTCCAGCTCTATTCCATTCTAAAGACTAGATTGTTAAGGCAAAAAGACCTTTGTGGAAGAAGTTAAAGCACTTCTGTGCTTCTTCCAAGATAATACTCCGGCTATGACGTTGCCAGGACTTGAACTCAGTTTTCCTTTTGGCACGGTGGGTTTTATAGTGCAGGCCTAGATCTTAACTGAAGCAACATCTTTCTTTTCCCCTGGAAAGTGTCATAACTCAACAAGCACCGAGCATCTTGGCTTGAGTTATTTGGCCACATTGTAGTAGCCCTAATTATTGCTGCTACTCTTCTTTTATGGCTGTAAAAAAACAAGAACCTCGAATTCAGGGTCCCCTGGCAATAATGTCAGATTTTGAGAGAGAGAGAGAGTGCTGCCCTGGATCTTCTCACTCAAAAGACTGCTGAAGAATAGAAGGAAACAGATTTATAGCAATAAGTTGCAATCGGCTCGCGCCTCAGGCACAGTGAGAGAGTTGGAGCAGCTTCTTGTAAAAACTCCTAGCCAGAAAGGAATTGTAAAGAGCCAGTTCTTTATATCTCGAATATTAAAACCCCCATTGGCATAGAGAAAGTCCACCCTAGAAGTTAGCCCTTGTTCTGCACCATAGAATAACAGAGTTGGAAGGGATCTTGGAAGTCTTCTGGTCCAACTCCCTGCTTAGGCAGGAAACCCTACACCACTTCAGACAAATGGTTATCCAACATCTTCTTAAAAACTTCCAGTGTTGGAGCATTCACAACTTCTGGAGGCAAGTTGTTCCGCTGATTAATTGTTCTAACTGTCAGAGTAGAGTAGAGTAGGGTAGGGTAGGGTAGGGTAGGATAGGATAGGATAGGATAGGATAGGATAGGATAGGATAGGATAGGATAGGATAGAAAATAGAATAGAATAGAATAGAATAGAATAGAATAGAATAGAATAGAATAGAATAGAATAACAGAGTTAGAAGGGACCTGGGAGGTCTTCTAGTCCAACCCCCTGCTTAGGCAGGAAACCCTACACCACTTCAGACAAATGGTTATCCAACATCTTCTTAAAACTTCCAGTGTTGGAGCATTCACAACTTCTGGAGGCAAGTTGTTCCGCTGATTAATTGTTCTAACTGTCAGAGTAGAGTAGAGTAGAGTAGAGTAGAGTAGGATAGGATAGGATAGGATAGGATAGGATAGGATAGAAAATAGAATAGAATAGAATAGAATAGAATAGAATAGAATAGAATAGAATAGAATAGAATAGAATAGAATAACAGAGTTAGAAGGGACCTGGGAGGTCTTCTAGTCCAACCCCCTGCTTAGGCAGGAAACCCTACACCACTTCAGACAAATGGTTATCCAACATCTTCTTAAAACTTCCAGTGTTGGAGCATTCACAACTTCTGGAGGCAAGTTGTTCCGCTGATTAATTGTTCTAACTGTCAGAGTAGAGTAGAGTAGAGTAGAGTAGAGTAGAGTAGGATAGGATAGGATAGGATAGGATAGGATAGGATAGGATAGGATAGGATAGAAAATAGAATAGAATAGAATAGAATAGAATAGAATAGAATAGAATAGAATAGAATAGAATAGAATAGAATAGAATAGAATAGAATAACAGAGTTGGAAGGGACCTTGGAGGTCTTCTAGTCTAACCCCCAGCTTAGGCAGGAAACCCTACACCACTTCAGACAAATGGTTGTCCAACATCTTCTTAAAGACTTCCAGTGTTGGAGCATCCACAACTTCTGGAGGCAAGTTGTTCCACTGGTTAATTGTTCTAACTGTCCATAGAGTAGAGTAGAGTAGAGTAGAGTAGAGTAGAGTAGAGTAGAGTAGAGTAGAGTAGAGTAGAATAGAATAGAATAGAATAGAATAGAATAGAATAGAATAGAATAGAATAGAATAGAATAGAATAGAATAACAAAGTTGGAAGGGACCTTGGAGGTCTTCTAGTCTAACCCCCAGCTTAGGCAGGAAACCCTACATCACTTCAGACAAATGGTTGTCCAACATCTTCTTAAAGACTTCCAGTGTTGGAGCATCCACAACTTCTGGAGGCAAGTTGTTCCACTGGTTAATTGTTCTAACTGTCCATAGAGTAGAGTAGAGTAGAGTAGAGTAGAGTAGAGTAGAGTAGAGTAGAGTAGAGTAGAGTAGAGTAGAGTAGAATAGAATAGAATAGAATAGAATAGAATAGAATAGAATAGAATAGAATAGAATAGAATAGAATAGAATAACAAAGTTGGAAGGGACCTTGGAGGTCTTCTAGTCTAACCCCCAGCTTAGGCAGGAAACCCTACATCACTTCAGACAAATGGTCATCCAACATCTTCTTAAAGACTTCCAGTGTTGGAGTATTCACATCTTCTGGAGGCAAGTTGTTCCACTTGTTAATTGTTCTAACTGTCCATAGAGTAGAGTAGAGTAGAGTAGAGTAGAGTAGAGTAGAGTAGAGTAGAGTAGAGTAGAATAGAATAGAATAGAATAGAATAGAATAGAATAGAATAGAATAGAATAGAATAGAATAGAATAGAATAGAATAGAATAGAATAGAATAACAAAGTTGGAAGGGACCTTGGAGGTCTTCTAGTCTAACCCCCAGCTTAGGCAGGAAACCCTACATCACTTCAGACAAATGGTTGTCCAACATCTTCTTAAAGACTTCCAGTGTTGGAGCATCCACAACTTCTGGAGGCAAGTTGTTCCACTGATGAATTATTCTCACTGCCAGGAAATTTCTCCTTAGTTCTAAGTTGCTTCTCCCCTTGATTAGTTTCCACCCATTGCTTCTTGTCCTGCCTTCAGGTGCTTTGGAGAATTGACATCTATCAAACAAGGGTGTCCTTCACCTTAAAACCGCCCCGCTGGGTGACATGGCGGCCCTTAAGCCTCCTTTCCATGGCTGGGAAAGACCAACTGGCTGATTGAAGCCTGTTCTAAATCGCTCCCAATGATCTGATACTGTGGCAACGTCCAGGCGAGGGAAAAAGCAGATGACCGAAAAAGGCCTTGCTAGGGGAAGGAAGGCGTATCCCCTTCTCCGAAAAGGCAGGCCTGTCCCCCTTACGTAACACAAGAGCGATCTTTTCTTTGGTGGCTAATGATGGTAAAGAGATGGTTGCAACAGCCAGCCAAGAAATGAGATCATCGGCAGCTAAGAAAAGATTTGTCAGCCTGGGTGGGCACTCTCGGGCTCGGTCTGTAAACAATCCCTTTTTGTCCAATCTGCTGTCCTTGCTAGCAAAATTCCTGTCTTCGGAAGAGGAGTAGTGAACAGAGGGGGTCCCCAGACCTTCCTTTCCCCCCGCCAGCCCCCGGAATTTTTTTACTGTACCTCTTTGCTTTTTTGGCATGATGAGGGTAGCCATGGTAGGGGGACTCTCCGTAGATATGCGCTAAATCCGTGGGAGATGGCAGCTATTAAAAAACCCGAACCCGGGGGTAATCTCATCTCTTGCATCTAACACAGCTTGGTCCTGGCTTCTGTTTCTGGGTCACACTGAGGTTTGATGGAATGCGAGGAACGCGTGTCTGTCTGGGGATAGATTAAGATCTTGGCTGTCATTGGTGAAAAATCTAGGCCCTTTGGGGGACGGCGTATCAGGGTCTTTTGATACTTGTTTGCTAAAGATGAAGCCAAAGCATTTCCTGGCTATTAAAGGCATTCGGAGCCTCATCAGGTGAGCAAACTCTAAGCATCCCAAGCATCTCTTGTAAGCCTCTGAGTCAGCTGGGAGATAAAAATATAGATCCCAGCAGCCCCAAAACACGAGGTGTCTGTCTGCCATTCTTCACGGTGTTCAGCCCTAAAATCCTTCCCTTTGGCAGATCGGTGGGGTTTTTCAGTTCTTGGAGGTTTTTGAGAAGAGGGCTGGGCCGTCACCTTTCTAAGAAAGCTTAATTGGTATTTCTACGCATTCGCAGAGGGCTTGGTGAGATGATGATGATCCTCGCGGGCCTTCCAACTCCTGGATTCTAGGAAATGGGACAGCACCGAAAAAGGAAGAAGAGCAATGTGTCGGTTGATGCCTACACAAAGTCTACCCTTGTTCCCCCCCAAAATAAAACATCTCCTGATAATAAGCCCAATAGGGCTTTTGAGCGCATGGCAATAAGGCCAAGCGCTTATTTCAGGGTTCAAAAAAATATAAGACAGGGTCTTATTTTCAGGGAAACACGATACTATTCTGGACCTCAACCCAGTTTGTGGTTGAGGACCCAGTTTGTGGGGGCAATAAGCTGACTTTGTATAAATATACAAAAGTATGAAGGATATTGCTTAACGCATTGTAAGCTGCCCTGAGTCTCCGGAGAAGGGCGGCATATAAATCAAATTAAAAAAAAAAAAAAAACCAGCAAGGCAGCTTGCCAATTCTAACATCCACCTGAACCAGGTTCTAGGTTTCCCAAGGAAAGATCTTGATGGCTTTTAAGGAAAGGCTAAAAAATTCTGTCTGTTGAGGAAAGGAAGAGACACAAGTTAAAGAGAATGTGTAAACCTGTGAGAAAGAAGACCCTGTTTGTTTGATGTGCAGGAAGTAGAATTGGGAGCTGAGAAACACAACCTTTGACGACTTTTACAAGAGGAAAGGCATCTCCATTGCTTGGCCAGGAACCTCTCAGTCTTGGGGAGCAGCTGCTGCTGAGATCTCATCCCTTAAAACGGGGGGTCTCCAACGTTGGCAACTTTAAGCCTGCAGGACTTGGAGTTGAAGTCCTGCAGGCTTAAAGTTGCCAACGTTGGAGACCCCTGCCTTAAAATAGGTTCCTGGAAGCACAAAAAAAAAAAATTCCAGACCAGCTAGAATTAATCCCATTTTTGAAGACTGCTCAGAGTCTCATCGATGATCGAGAATTGGGCAGGAAGGGGAGAGAAGGTGGCCTTAGTTATGGGAATATGAAAATAAATGGCTTGAAAACCTTTTTTGTAGGCCAATGGACTTCTATCTTTCATTTTTCACCTTAACCTTTTCTGTGTAGCCCTGAGGACAATAGACAGGATTGTCTCCATTGCCAGTTCCAGCTTGGAGAAGAACAGGTAGATGTAGTTATGGCCACAAAGGTCTTGAGAACTTACCATCATTTTGCAGGAAGGCGGTGTCTTCAATGTGTTTTAGGAATAGACAAAAGGTTTTGGTTTTGGGAGAGAACTTGGAGAGAAGTCCACAATGTTCTTCTTTCTAGAGCATCACATTCCCAGAGACGCTTTGATGGCTTCCAGAATTAAAAGTAGACCGTTCTTTCTTCCTTCGTGTAGATGTCTCAGACTCATACTGACCTTCTCATTTTGCCAATTTCTTTTGGGTGGATTGGCTTTGGTTTCTGTTTGCAAACAAAAAGAAATTGGCATAAAAGGTAAAGGTTCCCCTCGCACATGTGTGCTAGTCGTTCCCGACTCTAGGGGGCAGTGCTCATCTCCGTTTCAAAGCCAAAGAGCCAGCGCTGCCCGAAGACGTCTCCGTGGTCATGTGGCCGGCATGACTAAATGCCAAAGGCGCACGGAACGCTGTTACCTTCTCACCAAAAGTGTTTCCTATTTTTCTACTTGCATTTTTTACGTGCTTTCGAACTGCTAGGTTGGCAGAAGCTGGGACAAGTAACGGGAGCTCACCCTGTGACACGGCACTAGGGATTCGAACCACTGAACTGCCGACCTTTCGATCGACAAGCTCAGTGTCTTAGCCGCTGAGCCACCGCGTCCTGCTGAAATTGGCATACCTTTACATTAATATTGATACTGTCTGAAACCAAGTCAGATAAATAAGTTAATAAAGCAAAATAAAAGGAGAAAAGATATTCTTTGTTTCTTACTTAAGCAGGCTACAATCAGTCTCCCCAGCCTAGAGCTCCATACGCTGGACTACACTCCCCATCATTCTTCGTCAACATGGCTAAGAATGATGGGGACTGGTAGTTCGGCATATCTGGGTGGTGCCAGTGTGGGGGGAAGCTATTCCAATTTGGGCTCCGCTTTTTAATACGCGACACCCTTTCGCCTGTCCCCTTCCCTGGTCTTCCCAAGCGACATCTGAGATCCTGGAACTATGCAAACTGTTAATCCAGAGATAAAGAGAATATGTCTGGACACATCCAAGCTGTCTGCACTTAGACATCTGAGCAGGGTTCAAGCAGAGAATCGTCTTTGACAGGGAGGGGTGGGGGTGCAGGAATGGGAGATTGGAAGGGTGCGTTTTAAAGGGCCAGCGTCTCATTTCCAAACAGGATTTAAAATAAACCAGAAGCATCCTTAACTTGAGATAGGAAGCTGAGCGCCTTTTAATCCAGGCGCTGAATCGGGCCTTGCTTTCTTTCTCCCAGAGACCATTTGATGTGACACGGATGCATAGTTTTGCAGACAAAGTTGTCATTTTTGGCTCGCACACTGTAGTGCCCAGCTCCTCACTCTCCCCCTCTCCCTCCCAACGGCAATAAAACAGCAACTCTGGGTATTACATAGCCTGCTCCGTCCCTACAACCATCCATGACCACATCATCTCTTTATAGACCTGCTTGTAAAAAATTATCATTTTCACCTTTATGATACCAATCGGTGGGGGAAAAAAAATAATTTGCAACCGAGCGAGATACGTAAGTTTAGAAAAATAACCCTCCCACGCAGAAATTTCTACTTCAGGTTGCCAATCCCAAAGCGCTCTCCCTATCTCTCTCTCTCTCCCCCCCCCTCTCTCTCTGGGCACAGGACTAATGGTACCAAGGAGAGCAATTTTAAGCAATTGTTCCCCAACCTCTTATTTTATGCAGCCGTATCTCGTCCCTGACATCTTTGAAAGAGCAGCGTCTCAGCTGGGATCCATCGCGGGGTGCCCGTAGGCCGCTGAGAAAATGCGACCGCCTCCCCGAATAGAATTAAGGCTACCGAGCGCGAATTCCTTGAAATTGAACTGTTCTTGCAGTTTTAGGGAATAGGGAAGGTGTTATTTCCAAGTCGGTAGGCGGCATTTGCCATTTAAAAATCTTCATGCTTCGGGAGGTGGAATCTGCCGGTTTAGATCTCCACGGTTCATAAAAGAAATTAAGAAAATGGCCCAGGTTTAGAGGGAGGAAGAAGTGGGGGAAAGAAGTAAAAATGGGTTTAGTAGCCTGTGGTTTTCCAGCGGTGTGGAAATTTGTGCTTGCAGACACCAGAGGGCACCACTTGTCCTGTTGTAAATCAGAATAAACTGGCATGTGTAAGAGCAGTGCAATTCAAAACAGAATTTAAGCACAGATGTAGCTCTCGAATGAGCTTCTTTCTTTCTTTTCTTTTATTAGATTTATATACCGCCCTACTCCCGAAGGACTCAGGGCGGTGAACAGGCACAAAATAAAATTCATAGATACAAAAGTTAAAAGATATAATTAAAACCAGATTAAATAATTTAGCCCGAGACAATTAAAAAAATCCCAATAATTTAAAACAGATTAAAATTTCGATTTAAAAGGAATTTTAAAACAGGGGAGAAAATTAAGCCAGGCCGGCTTGCTGGAATAGAAGAATCTTAAGAGCACGGCGGAAAGTGCATAGATCCGGGATCCTCCGTATCTCTGGGGGGAGCTCGTTCCAGATAGTGGGTGCCCCCACAGAGAAGGCCCTCCCCCTGGGGGCTGCCAGTCAACATTGTTTAGCTGACGGCACCCAGTGGAGCCCCTCTGAGAGCGTACCTGCCGGTGGGAGGCTGCTTGTGGTAGTAGGCGGTCCCGTAAATAACCAGGTCCTAAGCCATGGAGCGCTCTAAAGGTGGTAACCAAAACCTTGAAGCGCACCCGGAAGACCACCAGGAGCTAGTGCAGCTCGTGCAGGAGAGGTGTCACACGGGAGCGCCATGTTGCTTCCATAACCACCTGCGTGGCCGCACTCTGTGCCAGTTGGAGCCTCTGGGTGCTCTTTAAGGGGAGCCCCATGTAGAGAGTGTTGCAGTAGTTCAGGCGGGAAGTGACGAGGGCATGAGTGACTGTGTGTAGGGAGTCCCGATCCAGAAAGGGACGCAACTGGCGAATCGGGCGAACCTGATGAAAAATCCTCCCGGTCATGGCCGTCAAGTGCTCTTCTAAAGACAGCCGTGAATCCAGGAGGACACCCAAGTTGCGAGCCCTCTCCGTGGTGGCCAGCAATTTGCCCCCAATAGTCAGTGATGGCGTCAACTGACTATATCGGGGCGTCGGAAACCACTGCCAGAGCTGCTGGTCTATTCCATCAGCTATATTTCTTCCAGGAAAGAAGGAGGAAAAAAAATGCTTCTCTCTTTTCTAGTGTTGCCCAAACCTGTTTTCAAGATAAGGAACTTTGCAGTTGGACTATAATTTCTCATATTTAAAGGGGTTGGGAAGGACTCATGGAACAAATGCAGAAATTGCTTGATTACAATTGTATTTCCCAACCTTGGTCATTTTAAGATGTGTGAATTTCATGCTACCTTGTATCCCTGAAAATAAGACCCTGTCTTATATTTTTTTGAACCCTGAAATAAGCTCTTGGCCTTATTGCCACACGCTCAAAAGCCCGATTGGGCTTATTATCAGGGGATGTCTTATTTTGGGAGAAACAGGGTAGTATAGTATAGAGCCGTGATGGCGAACCTATGGCATGCGTGCCACAGGTGGCACACGGAGCCATATTAGTGGGCACGCGAACTCAGCTCTGACACGCATGCGCACGCTGGCCAGCTGATTTTTGGGCTTTCTGGGCCCACCGGATGTAGGTAAATGGGCCGTTTCCAGCCTCCGGAGGGCCTCCAGGGATGGTGGGGAAGGCTGTTTTTGCCCTCCCCAGGCACCTAGAAAGTCTCTGGAGCCTGGAGAGGGCGAAAAATGGGCGTATTGGGCATCCACCGTGCCATTGCGTGCCCAAAGCGGGGGGGAGCGCATGGGGGTCATGCACACATGCATGGGGGGGGCACATAGAATTACAGGTGTGGGCACACGCGTAACCCCACTGCGCTCCCCCCGCTTTTGGCACATGATGGCAAAAAGGTTAGCCATCTCTGGTATAGCCTTTATTGTCGCTGTACATCATGTATACAATGAAATTGGTTTTAGTCTCGCTGGTGCAATCCATGACAAAAAAATACAATCATAAATAGTATAAAGAATAATCCCTATGCAAGTAGTTAGCGGGGAAAAAGAAAAAGAAAAACTAGTCATACGTTTCCGTATATACGTGGAGTGATTGTGATTGTGTTTAGGAGTCTGACAGCCCATGGGTAAAAGCTGTTTTTAAACCTGTTTGTCTGGCTGGCTATGCTTCTATGTCTTCTGCCCGATGGTAGAAGTGCGAAGAGACACTGACCAGGGTGTGAATCATCTCTGAGTATCTTCCTTACTCTGCTGAAACAGCGAGACCTAGCAATGTCATCCAGTGGTGTTAGAGGGCAACCCATGGTTTATTGTGCCAAATTGATCACTCTCTGTAGTGCCTTCCTGCCCGCAGCTGTTAAACCAGCGTACCATACTGTAATGCAATATGTGAGAACACTTTCTATTGTGTTCCACCTGATTTTTTTGCAAGACTCTAAGGAAATGAAGTCTCTGTTGGGCCTTGCCAATCACCAGGGACGTGTTGTTTTTTCAGGTGATATCTTGACTAATAAGCATTCCCAAGAATTTAAAAGAGGAAAGAAACCCTCTCCACACAGCTCCCCTCAATATACAGTTGTTGTGGTCCGCCAGCAGCCTGAGAAGCTGGCAGCAGAGTCGGACAGTGATGAGGCTGAGGAAGAACATGGGCCAGTTCTGAGGCTGGGGAAGGCCCGGATGAGGGCTCTGCGTCGGAGGCAGAGATGGGGCCAGGGCCATCGGGGAGTGAGGTGCGGACTCCGGAGCCTCCAGAGGCTGACAGTAGAGAGGCAGAGGAACAGGAGGAGCCTGTTCCTAGTGCACATATGAGAGGAGCTGCCAGAAGGCAAGAGCAGCTACAGCAAAGAGGACGACTTGGGAGTAGGGCCAAGAGATGATTGGCCCCTCCCATAAGGCTTAAAAGACCAGCAACGGCTCTTGGGCTCTTTGTCGGAAAACAGCGTTGATAGACTTGTTCTTGTCTTGCTGTGCTTATCTCTGGTTCAGAAGTCTTCTGCTTCTGAAATTTTGCCAAGAGAGGGCCTTTGGCAGTTTGCCTAATTATACCAAGGCTGGTGATTAGACTGAAGAATTTGTGTTATGAAGAGTTTGTTTTGATTTAGTTTGGACTACGCTGAGAGTGAGTTAATTCTCAGCTGTTCTAATAAAGTCTGTTTGTTTTGGAACTGTTTGCGTCGACTACTACCTACTTGGGCCTGGGTCACAAATAAAGTGGGGCAGGTTCCTCTCTGTGCTTCCGAAAATCTAGCACCATCTCCTTTGTCTTGCTAGTATTTAGATGTAAGTTGTTTTTTGAGCACCATGCAGATACCTTTTGGACTTCTTCCCTGGATGCTGATTCGTCCCCTTCCCTGGATGCTGGTTGGGGAGTTCTGGGAGTTGAAGTCCACACATCTTAAATGGCCAAGGTTAGGAAAATATTGTCCTACAGGTTATATAAAAGGTAGGATTTTTTTCTGTTGTGTTGCATGGCAGGTTAAAGAAATGGGAAATTAGGGATGGAGGCACTGCAGGAGAGCATTTCATCTGTATATTGGCTTCATGAAAAGAATTTCTTAGAACAGGGGTGTCCAACTTTGGCAACTTTAAACTTTTGGGCTTCAGCTCCCAGAGTTCTTGGCAACTTGTAGAGTTGAAGGCCACAAGTCTTAAAGTTGCCAAGGTTGGACACCCTGGTCTTCAAGGGTTGTTCTTGCCATCCTGTTGAAAAGAACCTTGGCAACTTTAAGAGCTGTGGATTTCAACTCCCAGAATTCTTGGCAACTTCCAGAATTGAACTCCATGAGGCTTACAGTTACCAAGGTTGGACACCCTGGTTTTAGAGGGTTGTTTTCACCGTCTTGCCGAAAAGAACTTTTGCAACTTTTAAGGCCTGAGGACTTCCAACTCCCAGAATTCTTGGCTTGTAGAGTTGCAGCCCACAAATCTTAAAGTTGCCCAACTTGGACAGCCCTGACTTAAGAATATTGCTCTCCCTGTCTTACTGAAAGAAAAGAAAGGAAGATAGAGTTGTAATTCAAAGACAGATTGGGTTCTTAGTTATTTTGTTGTTGCTGTTGTTAGTTGCGAAGTCGTGTCCAACCCATCGCGACCCCATGGACAACGTTCCTCCAGGCCTTTCTGTCCTCTACCATTCTCTGGAGTCCATTTAAGCTCACGCGGACTGCTTCAGTGACTCCATCCAGCCACCTCATTCTCTGCCGTCCCCTTCTTCTTTTGCCCTCCATCTTTCTCAGCATTAGGCTCTTCTCCAGGGAGTCCTTCCTTCTCATTAAGTGGCCAAAGTATTTGAGTTTCCTCTTCAGGATCTGGCCTTCTAAAGAGCAGTCAGGGTTGATCTCTAGGACTGACTGGTTTGTTCGCCTTGCAGTCCAAGGGCCTCGCAGGAGTCTTCTCCAGCACCAGAGTTCAAAGGCTTCAATTCTTTGGCGCTCAGCCTTCCTTATGGTCCAACTTTCATAGCCATACATTGCAACTGGGAAAACCATAGCCTTGACTATACTCACTTTTGTTGGCAGGGTGATGTCTCTGCTTTTTAGTATGCTGTCTAGATTTACCATGGCTTTCCTCCCTAGGAGCAAGCATCTTTTAATTTCTTGGCCGCAGTCCCCATCTGCGGTAATCTTGGAGCCCAGGAAAATAAAATCCGTCACTACCTCCATTTCTTCCCCATCTATTTACCAGGAATTGAGAGGGCCAGATGCCATGATTACTGTTCTTGTACCATTATAGCCATGATGCTTAAGCAACTGTTCTAGATCTGGCTCTAGGTACGTAGAACTGTCCTAGGCAGACGTGTTTCAGCAGCTTCAAAGAGCATTGGGCTGGAAAAAGTCGTCCTCACCAACACAAGATGTGACAGACAGGGATTGCTTCTCGATACGACCATTGGAGCAGGAAATAAAAGAGTTTCAGAACTGGAACTCTGCAAGGCAAACATGAAAGGAACATTATATCTGACATAGAAAGCCAAAAACGGATGATTCCTGAGGAGCTTTGCTACTTTCAAGGAGAAACGTACAGTTCCAGGACTTGGCTCAAATATGCCTTGCAGGTGGAAAATGTTAGGCCGATTGATCCAAACCATACAATAGCCTTCAGATCGAACGTAGCCTTAATAAATCAGTCCAATTTACTTGCTCCTAATAATTAAGTGGATTGCTAGAAGGGGAAGTGGGTCAAGTTACGTTGTAATTTTATAGGGTAATTTTTATTAGATTATAGGCACACATTCTGCAGATAATTGGCAGGAAACCGAGAACCATTTGTTCAAGACTGATGCTTGATGCGAAGGCTGATATTCTAATACACAATAGCACAGCGCTGGGACTTTCCGGAAGGAAGGAAAGAAGAGGGTTAGAAACAATGGAAGGCTGGGGATTTAGGCAGGGTGATAGAGAGGGGAGCACAGCTGTTTCTGGGCTGGGGGCCGCTCTTGGTCCTTGGGTAGCCTGCCAGAGGTGCACTCCAGAAGTTGTAAAAGAGACCAGATCTGTAGCCAAGTTAGACTTGATTTCATTGAATTCAACGTAAAAATCGTTGCAGAATAATAATGTCGGCAATATCTATTTCTTTCACATGCTTTTAATTTCTGGAATTGATGGGGAGCTCATTGCAACATTGGTTGGCTGATACACGTGAACCCAAGTTCTCGAGTTGCGCCTAATTACCTGTTTTGTTTTAACGTTAAGTCTCCTCTGTAATTCCAACTACCGTAATTTTTGGAGTATAAGTCGCACCTTAGTTTTTGGGGAGGAAAATAAGAAAAAAGCTGATTGGCAGATGGATCAGCCTCGGAAGACGCCCAATCAGCTGTTCCCAGAGGTGAATTTTAGCAACAGGTTCCTTGGTTGTGAGCTCTGTGCTTTGCTTTTTTTTCTGCCTCTGAAAGCCTCCGAAACAAAGCTTCAGAAAAAAAGACTCTGAAGCTCTGTTTGGGGGCTTTTTTTCTGAAGCTCTGTTTGGGGGCTTCTTTTCTGAAGCTTCGTTTCTGATGCTTTTTTCAGCCTCTGAAATCTCCGTTTGAGAAGCTAGGAGGGGCTACATTCAGAGTATAAGACGCACCCAGATTTTCACCCTCTTTTTTGGGGGGAAAAGGTGCGTTTTATACTCCGAAAAATACGGTACATCCCAAAAAATGCAAAGGGGAACTAAACACATGCTTTCCAAGATGGCTAGCAAAAGCCAACCATCTGCCATATTGGATGTAGTACTTCTTGTGTATGATCCCTGTGCAAGATTACCGTTGATGTTCTACAAATGGTAATTGCATTTAGCTGTCTGTTACAAAGAAGAAAGGATCAACCTATTTCTGTGTCTGTCTTGTTGGGTTGCAAAGCCAAACCAGACAGTCATGGAGGTGCAGATGACCGACTCAATAATTCCTCTGTAGAACTGGATCAGCAGCTCCTTGGGCAGTTTGAGCCTTCTGAGTTGGCGCGGAAAGAACATTCTTTGTTGAGCTTTTTTGATGTACATTTTAAGTCTTTGAGATATGATAGAATCCAGAAACTTGAAGGACTCTACTGTTGATATTGTGTTGTCTAGTATTGTAAGTGGTGGTAGTACAGGAGATTATATACAGACTATAAAGAATACAAACTCTTTCATTCCCCACCAGTTAAGTTAGAACTGAAGAAGTTTCTTGGATGAGAAGAAAAAATGTTTTCAAAAGAAAGAAAACCAATAAAGTCCAGTTGCCTTTTGCAAAAGCACCTTTGGCACAACCATGACCTGGATGATTAAGACCCTCCATAGACATTCAGGCATTTTCATCAGTCATTAGATGTTGGATTGGACACCCCACCACTCCAAGTCCCACCCCTCCCCGGCTACTCCATTCAAGCTTTTTCCTTTGCAGCTGTTCATTCCCAGCACCTCCGTAATCCGTTCTTTGGCCTTGCTACAATGGAGGTCATTTCCCACCGAGGCGAAGTCACCGAGGACAATTGAGCTCCCGGTTACCACGGCAACTCCTGCATCGCCATGGCTGCTGCTCCACCCTGTCCAATTACACGCACACCCCCTCCCCAACTCCATGCCGAGTCTCAAATTGCTTGGACATGGGGGGAAAGACTGGTGAGACTAGTTAAAGCCAAGTTGGGTGGCCAGTTTAATTAGCTCTCAACCCAGGAATCCTCCACTGAGGAAGGCAGGGTCGGCATCCTGCTGATACTTGTTGAATGAGAATATGAGTGGGAAGATTTTGCATTGAAACCAGACGGGAAATGAAATGGTGTCTCCATGTTGAACAGTCTGAACTTCTGCATCTTTGCTCTGAAAATCTCACTCTTCAAGAAAAGTTATGTCAATTTAAGGATTGCAGTCTGTGAAGCAAAACAAAAACAACAAAAAATAAATACAGGTCATCCTCATGTGAAGTATTAGTACCGTTTTATAAAGCTAGACTATACCTGGAATACTACAACCAATTTTGGTCACCATACTACAGAAAAGTTGTTGAGACTTTTTGGGAAAAGTTCAGAGAAGAGCAACTAAGATGATCAAAGACCTGGAGACTAAAACATACGAAGAACGGCTGCACAATTTGGGTTTGGCTAATCTAAAGAAAAGAAGAATTAGGGGTGACATGATAGCAGTATTCCAGTATTTGAGGGGCTGCCACAAAGAAGAGGGGGTCAAATTATTCTCAAAAGAACCAGAAGGCAGGACAAGAAACAATGGATGGAAGCTAATCAAGGAGAGAAGCAACCTGGAATTAAGGAGAAACTTCCTAACAGTGAGGACAACTAACCAGTGAGGACAACTAACAACTTGCCTCCAGAAATCGTGGGCACTCCATCACTGAAGGTTTTTAAGAAGAGATTAGACCAGGGGTGAAATCTATTTAACTTCCTTACCAGTTCGGAAGTGCACGTCACATGCGCGCTCAGATCTTCTGTGCATGTGCAAAACCTTCTGCGCATGTGCAGAAGGTAAAGAACACATTATTTCCTAGTTAAAACCAGGAAGTAACGAGGGGGGTGGGCGGAGCTTCGCCATCACTACCAGATCACCAAACCACCTGGCATGATCGCTACCGGATTGCCTGATCCAGTCCAAACCGGGAGGATTTCACCCCTGGACTAGACTTGACACAGTCACTGTTAAGGATATTCTTGGCTCAAAACCAATGATGTAGGTTATTGAACAGAGTACCCTCTGAGTAAACGCATGAAAAGCGACTGGGAGTGAACAATCACAGTCAACATACAAACACACTGAGTTGTTGTAGTCTTTTACTTTTAGAAAAAGTAAAGCAAAGTCCAAAAACAATCCAAGTCATACACAGATAAGACGAGAGTTAAAAGATCAATCCAGGGATATTTCAAGTACAAAGTCTTCTTACCAGTTGTAGTCATACACAATAAAACAGTTCTTCTTGAGTTTCAAAACAGGAACAAGTTCAATATCAAAACATTCAATAAATAGTAGAAAACAACATGTAACTATGATCAAACAATGATCATGCCAAGAGATCAGGTAGAGAGTTACAGCAAATAAGCAGGTAAAATGGTGTAGTATCCACACAAGCCATGATCCTGACTTCCCTTAAGTGCATTGGCTACAGAGCTTAGCCAGTCAGGATACAGGATGATACAATACAGTCTTAAAGCAATATAATATCTTTCTGACTGCAAACATACATGGTTGGTTTATATATTGCCTGACCAACTAGTTAGACAAATAACCATTTCCTAACAGTCACTTATCTGAAAAGATATAGGTTCTCCTGTTTGAGCAGGGGGCTGGACTAGAGGACCTCCAAGGTCCCTTCCAGCTCTATTATATTCTATTTCTCGACTTACGATCACAATTGAGCCCAAAATTTCTGTGGCTGGGATCATCTGTTTTGTGAGTTTTGCCCTATTTCTTGCCACTGCAGTTGTTTTAAGTTAGTAAGACGGTTGTTAAATGAATCTGGCAACTTGTAGCCTTAGGCCAAAGGCAACGGCAGCCCAAAAATAAAGAGAGGTTGACATTTTCCAAGATGCTGGCAAGCTTTGACAAAGCATCCTTCCAACACCTGGGCCATTTAAGGCTCCTGTTGCACCGATGCCAAAGTCTGTGAGATAGAACTTGAGAGTGATGTGTTCAGATCAATGGCACCATTCTGGCTCCCGATGGATGCTCCATTTCTCATCAGTCTGACTTCAAGTGGAATTGGAAAATACCTGGTATTCCCACTCTGCATCTCCCCTCCCCTTCTCTCTGTCATTTCTCAAGCACGCATAGTAAGAAAGAATAGAATAGAATAGAAAGAATAGAATAGAATAGAATGGAATGGAATGGAATGGAATGGAATGGAATGGAATGGAATGGAATGGAATAGAATAACAGAGTTGGAAGGGACCTTGGTG